>NC_056430.1:1291833-1313240 GCF_018296145.1 Oncorhynchus tshawytscha | reverse complement strand
GTTTATGTTAATGTTTAAGCACATTGTTTGATGTGATGCCAAAGGCAAATGTCCATTCATCTCAGGATGGACAATACAATTATTTTCTACAGCCCAGTCCCAGCTGATGGTGTGGAAGACTAACTTTGAGGAGGAGGAGGAGGAAGAGCAGGAGTAGCAGGAGAAGGAGCAGGAGGAGGAAGAGGAAGAAGGGGAAGAGGAGGAGGGGTAGGAGGAGAAGGAAGAGCAGGAAGAGGGAGGAGCAGGGGGAGGAAGAGCTGGCGGAGGAGAAGAGGAGGAGGAGCAGGTGGAGGCTCCAGGACCTCCCTGTTCCACAGCCAGGTACACTACTTTATAATACAACGGAATGTCTGGAATGTCCCTCAGATTGTTAGAATGTTCTGGAATGTCACTCAGATCTTTAGAATGTTCTGGAATGTTCAAGAATGACTCTATGGCAGGATGTAATCTGTTCCAGGCCTCTGGCTATGATTACATTCCAAATGACACCTTATTCCCTATATAGTGCACTACTTTTGACCAGGGTCCATTGTGCTCTGGTGAAAAGTAGTGCCCTATTTATTTTTTATTTATTTATTATTGCACCTTTATTTAACCAGGTAGGCTAGTTGAGAACAAGTTCTCATTTGCAACTGCGACCTGGCCAAGATAAAGCGTAGCAATTCGTTACACATGGAATAAGGTGTAAGGATGGAATAAGGATGGAATAAGGAGTTACACATGGAATAAACAAAAACATACAGTCAATAATACAGTAGAACAAAAGAAAACAAAAAGTCTATATACAGTGAGTGTAAATGAGGTAAGTTAAGGAAATAAATAGGCCATGGTGGCCAAGTAATTACAAAATAGCAATTAAACACTGGAATGGTAGATCGGCAGAAGATCAATGTGCAGGTAGAGATACTGGGGTGCAAAGGAGCGTCTATAAAGGGAATAGAGTGCCATAGTGCTCTGCTGAAAAGTAGTGCCCTATAAAGGGAATAGGGTGCCATAGTGCTCTGCTGAAAAGTGGTGCCCTATAAAGGGAATAGGGTGCCATAGTGCTCTGCTGAAAAGTGGTACACTATAAGGGTCCATTAAGAATGCAAAACTAGTTCTACTGATGTTTGAAACCTCTTCTCACCAATCTTTAGGAACTGTAGCTGTCACTGGGAGGCTGGGTTTGAACATGCTTCCTTCTCTAATTCCTTACCTCCTTTCGTCCCTGCTCCCTCCCCTCTCTGCTCCTTCCCTCTCTGCTCCCTCTCTCCCTGCTCCCTTCACCCTCCCTGCTCCCTCTATCCCTCCCTGCTCCCTCCCTCCCTCTCTGCTACATCCCTCCCTCCCTCTCACCCTGCTACCCTGCTCATCCCTCCTTCCCTGCTCCCTACCTCCTTCCTGCCCTGCTCCTTCTCGCCCTCCCTTCTCCCTACCTCCTTCTTGCCCTGCACCCTCTCTCCCTTTTCCCTCCCTCCCTGCTCCCTCCCTTCCTCTCTGCTCCCTCCCTCTCACCCTGCTCCCTCCATCCCTGCTCCCTCCTGCCATACCTGCTCCCTTCTCCCTACCTCCTTCTTGCCCTGCTCCCTCCCCCCTCCTCCCTCCTGCCCTCCCTGCTCCCTTCTCCCTATCTCCTTCCTGCCCTGCTCCTTCTCGCCCTCCATTCTCCCTACCTCCTTCTTGCCCTGCTCCCTCTCTCCTTTCCCTCCTTCCCTGCTCCCTCCCTTCCTCTCTACTCCCTCCCTCCCTCTCACCCTGCTCCCTCCCTCCCTGCTCCCTGCTCCCTCCTGCCCTATCTGCTCCCTTCTCCCTACCTCCTTCCCTCCCTGCTCCCTCCTTCCTGCCCTGCTCCCTCTCTCCCTCCCTGCTCCCTTCCTCCCTGCTCCCTCCTACCCTCCCTTCTCTCTTCCTCCCTGCTCCCTCCTGCCCTCCCTGCTCCCTTCCCCCTACCTCCTTCCTGCCCTGCTCCCTCTCTCCTGCCCTGCTCCCTACTCCCTCTCTCTTGCCCTGCCCTGCTCCCTCCTTCTCCCTGCTCCCTCTCTCCCTCCATGCTCCCTGCTCCCATCTCCCTACCTCCTTCCTGCCCTGCTCCTTCTCCCCCTCCCTACCTGCTCCCTCCTGCCCTCCCTGCTCCCTTCTCCCTACCTCCTTCCTGCCCTGCTCTCTCCCTCCCTGCTCCCTTCCACCCTGCTCCCTCCTGCCCTCCCTGTTCGCTTCCTCCCTGCTCCCTCCTGCCCCCCCTGCTCCCTTCTCCCTACCTCCTTCCTGCCCTGCTCCCTCTCTCCCTCCCTGCTCCCTTCCTCCCTGCTCCCTCCTGCCCTCCCTGCTCCCTCCCCCTACCTCCTTCCTGCCCTGCTCCCTCTCTCCTCCCTGCTCCCTTCCTCCCTGCTCCCTCCTGCCCTCCCTTCTCCCTTCCTCCCTGCTCCCTCCTGCCCTCCCTGCTCCCTTCCCCTACCTTCCCGCCCCTGCTCCCTCTCTCCTAAACTGCTCCCTCTCTCCCTCCCTGCTCCCTACTCCCTCTCTCCCTCCATGCTCCCTGCTCCCATCTCCCTACCGCCTTCCTGCCCTGCTCCTTCTCTCCCTGCACCCTCCCTGCTTCCTCCTGCCCTCCCTGCTCCCTTCTCCCTACCTCCTTCCTGCCCTGCTCCTTCTCTCCCTCCCTCCCTGCTCCCTTCTCCCTCCCTTCTCCATTCTCCCTACCTTCTTCCTGCCCTGCTCCCTTCTCCCTACCTACTTCCTGCCCTGCTCCCTTCTCCCTACCTACTTCCTGCCCTGCTCCCTCTCTCCCTCCCTGCTCCTGTCCTGCTCCTGCCCTCCCTGCTCCCTTCTCCCTCCCTGCTCCCTTCTCCCTCCCTGCTCCTGCCCTGCTCCCTGCTCCCTCTCTCCCTCCCTGCTCTCTCCCTCCCTGGGTGTCTATATGTCATGCAGCACCATCAGATAAGAGCTCAGTTTTCCTTCCTCCACTCCCCCACCCCCCATGGCTAAACCACTCACATTCCTTTACAGGGGCAGCAGAGGGGGAGTAGAGGGGGAGTAGAGGGGGAGTAGAGAGGGTGAAGTCCTGAGTGTGTTGATGAGTACGGAAGATCAGTATGAATGTAAATGTCGTGTAGCGTGTGAATGTGCTGTTTCTTTACTCTCCTTTTGAAACTAGCTGGGTCTATTGTCCTGGGGTCATACCATCAGCCTTTTGAAACTAGCTGGGTCTATTGTCCTGGGGTCATACCATCAGCCTTTTGAAACTAGCTGGGTCTATTGTCCTGGGGTCATACCATCCGCCATTTGAAACTAGCTGGGTCTATTGTCCTGGGGTCATACCATCAGCCTTTTGAAACTAGCTGGGTCTATTGTCCTGGGGTCATACCATCCGCCATTTGAAACTAGCTGGGTCTATTGTCCTGGGGTCATACCATCAGCCTTTTGAAACTAGCTGGGTCTATTGTCCTGGGGTCATACCATCAGCCTTTTGAAACTAGCTGGGTCTATTGTCCTGGGGTCATACCATCAGCCTTTTGAAACTAGCTGGGTCTATTGTCCTGGGGTCATACCATCAGCCTTTTGAAACTAGCTGGGTCTATTGTCCTGGGGTCATACCATCAGCCTTTTGAAACTAGCTGGGTCTATTGTCCTGGGGTCATACCATCAGCCTTTTGAAACTAGCTGGGTCTATTGTCCTGGGGTCATACCATCCGCCATTTGAAACTAGCTGGGTCTATTGTCCTGGGGTCATACCATCAGCCTATTGAAACTAGCTTGGTCTATTGTCCAGGGTCATACCATCAGCCTTTTGAAACTAGCTGGGTCTATTGTCCTGGGGTCACACCATCAACCTTTTGAAACTAGCTGGGTCTATTGTCCAGGGGTCATACCATCAGCCTTTTAAACTAGCTGGGTCTATTGTCGTGGGGTCATACCATCAGCCTTTTGAAACTAGCTGGGTCTATTGTCCTGGGATCATACCATCAGCCCATTAAAACTAGCTGGGTCTATTGTCCTGGGGTCATACCATCAGCCTTTTGGAACTAGCTGGGTCTATTGTCCTGGGGTCATACCATCAGCCTTTTGGAACTAGCTGGGTCTATTGTCCTGGGGTCATACCATCAGCCTTTTGAAACTAGCTGGGTCTATTGTCCAGGGGTCATACCATCAGCCTTTTGGAACTAGCTGGGTCTATTGTCCTGGGGTCATACCATCAGCCTTTTGAAACTAGCTGGGTCTATTGTCCTGGGGTCATACCACCAGCCTTTTGAAACTAGCTGGGTCTATTGTCCTGGGGTCATACCATCAGCCTTTTGAAACTAGCTGGGTCTATTGTCCTGGGGTCATACCATCAGCCTTTTGAAACTAGCTGGCTCTATTGTACAGGGGTCATACCATCAGCCTTTTGAAACTAGCTGGGTCTAATGTCCTGGGGTCATACCATTAGCCTTTTGAAACTAGCTGGGTCTATTGTACAGGGGTCATACCATCAGCCTTTTGAAACTAGCTGGGTCTATTGTACAGGGGTCATACCATCAGCCTTTTGAAACTAGCTGGGTCTAATGTCCTGGGGTCATACCATTAGCCTTTTGAAACTAGCTGGGTCTATTGTCCTGGGGTCATACCATCAGCCTTTTGAAACTAGCTGGGTCTATTGTTCTGGGGTGATACCATCAGCCTTTTGAAACTAGCTGGGTCTATTGTCCAGGGGTCATACCATCAGCCTTTTGAAACTAGCTGGGTCTATTGTCCAGGGGTCATACCATCAGCCTTTTAAAATTGGTATGACCCCTGGACAATAGACCCAGCTATCAGCCTTTTGAAACTAGCTGGGTCTATTTTCCAGGGGTCATACCATCAGCCTTTTGAAACTAGCTGGGTCTATTGTCCTGTGGTCATACCATCAGCCTTTTGAAACTAGTTGGGACTATTGTCCTGGGGTCATACCATCAGCCTTTTGAAACTAGTTGGGACTATTGTCCTGGGGTCATACCATCAGCCTTTTGAAACTAGCTGGGTCTATTTTCCAGGGGTCATACCATAAGTGCTTAGTATTCTAGGTTATGTAGGTTGTCATGGTACAGAACCATATTGACAATATATTTGCTATCATTATATCCATGTTCTTACATGGCTCAACAGATCGTTCAGATCGTCATAGTTGTTCCACTTCAGTGAGGAGAGCAGAGGAGAGCAGGGGATGGTGCCATCTCTCTCAGCAGCACAAACATGTCATTTAGAATGGAGAGGGATGTCTGTCTGCTGGTGATATGCTGAGAGATAATCTTTGATCTAAACCCTAACATCAACACATCACGCAATATCACAGGACACGGATTTCATCATTTCCTTTCTTCAATGTGTATCTTCAATGACACATTTCATACCTACATTCACGTATCTTCTTCTCTCCTATCTTTGTGTCTACTTCCTAGAAACCCAAAAATTATGACACAGAGAGAGCAGAGAGGGATGGATTGAGACAGAAATACAGGGAGAGAGAGAGCAGAGGGATGGATTGAGTCAGAGATACAGGGAGAGAGAGAGCAGAGAGGGATGGATTGAGACAGAAATACAGAGAGAGAGAGCAGAGAGGGATGGATTGAGACAGAGACACACAGAGAGAGAGCAGAGGGATGGATTGAGACAGAGATACAGGGAGAGAGAGCAGAGGGATGGATTGAGACAGAAATACAGGGAGAGAGAGAGCAGAGAGGGATGGATTGAGACAGAGATACACAGAGAGAGAGAGCAGAGAGGGATGGATTGAGACAGAGATACAGAGAGAGAGAGCAGAGGGATGGATTGAGTCAGAGATACACAGAGAGAGAGCAGAGGGATGGATTGAGACAGAAATACAGGGAGAGAGAGAGCAGAGAGGGATGGATTGAGACAGAGATACAGGGAGAGAGAGAGCAGAGAGGGATGGATTGAGACAGAGATACAGAGAGAGAGAGCAGAGAGGGATGGATTGAGACAGAGATACAGGGAGAGAGAGAGCAGAGAGGGATGGATTGAGACAGAAATACAGGGAGAGAGAGAGCAGAGAGGGATGGATTGAGACAGAGATACAGGGAGAGAGAGAGCAGAGAGGGATGGATTGAGACAGAAATACAGGGAGAGAGAGAGCAGAGAGGGATGGATTGAGACAGAGACACACAGAGAGAGCAGAGAGGGATGGATTGAGACAGAGATACAGGGAGAGAGAGAGCAGAGAGGGATGGATTGAGACAGAAATACAGGGAGAGAGAGAGCAGAGAGGGATGGATTGAGACAGAGATACAGGGAGAGAGAGAGCAGAGAGGGATGGATTGAGACAGAGATACACAGAGAGAGAGCAGAGAGGGATGGATTGAGACAGAGATACAGGGAGAGAGAGAGAGAGCAGAGAGGAGACCCTTAGTGTGTGTTAAATATTAAAGGATGTGGGATGTCAGGCTGTAACAGTCCAATGGCCGGTTGTTTCCTTGGCTGCAGACCAGACCTGGATTCAAATCCTATTCAAAATAATAAAACATAATAAAGCTGGGCTTATATAAGATTGTCTGGTACAATGGAACCCAAATAGAATAGTCCCAAAATGGCAAATCCTGCCCATCTGGCACTTCAGGCAGGCTAGACCAAACGCTGAAAGTATATATACAGTGTATATAATGAATGCCATTCATTTTCGTATGCGGTCCCATGTGTTTACATGGCCAAAGCAAGTCAAATAGATAATAAACAAAAGGTGAAATAAACAATAAAAATGAACAGTTAACATTACACTCACAAAAGTTCCAAAAGCATAAAGACATTTTAAATGTCATATGTCTTCATACAGTGTTGTAACGATGTGCAAATAGTTCAAGTACACAAGATAAAATAAATAAGCATAAATATGGGTTGTATTTACAATGGTGTTTGTTCTTCACTGGTTGACCTTTTCTTGTGGCAACAGGTCACAAATATTGCTGCTGTGATGTCACACTGTGGAATTTCACCCAGTAGATATGGGAGTTTATCAAAATCAGGTTTGTTTTTGAATTCTTTGTGGATCTGTGTAATCTGAGGGAAATATGTATCTCTAATATGGTCATGCTCTGTAGTTCTGCCCCTGAACAGGCAGTTAACCCACTGTTCGTAGGCTGTCATTGAAAATAAGAATTTGTTCTTAACTGACTTGCCTAGTTAACATTTAGCGTTTAGATTTGGTAGGAAGCTGAGAGGTCAAATATACTGATTAGATTTGGTAGGAAGCTGAGAGGTCAAATATACTGATTAGATTTTCTCCTGACAAGTTTACACCTTTTGTCCAGGAAGTTGTCTAAAAGGGATTGAAATTTTGTTTCCTAAAAGTCTAGAAGGTATTGGATTTGTTTCCACACTACTTTCCTTCCATCTATAGCATTTCTTAATGTTACTCAGTTCATTTGGCTTTAATGCCTCATGATTGTGTATTGCTCTCTTGAAGTAGACTGTGATTTTGCTGTGATCTGATAGGGGTGTCAGTGGGCTGACTGTGAACGCTCTGAGAGACTCTGGGTTGAGGTCAGTGATAAAGTAATCTACAGTACTACTGCCAAGAAATGAGCTACAGGTGTACCTACCAAAGGAGTCCCCTCGAAGCATACCATTGGCTATGTACAGACCCAGCGTCCGACAGAGCTGCAAGAGTTGTGACCCGTATTTGTTTGTTATGTTGTCGTAGTTGTGCCTAGGGGGGCATATGGGGGAGAGAATGTTGTCACCTCCTAGTAGGTGTTTGTCCCCCTGTGTGCTAAGAGTGTCAGGTTCTTGTCCAGTTCTGGCATTTAGGTCACCACAAACTATACACTCTAATAAACTTGTCCCCTTGCTCAGTTGTGCACCAGGGCTTCCCACTCCTCTTTCTATTCTGGTTAGAGCCAGTTTGCGTACAGTGTTGTACGAGATCTTCAGTTTCTTGGCAATTTCTCGCATGGAATAGCCTTCATTTCTCAGAACAAGAATAGACTGACGAGTTTCAGAAGAAAGTATTTTTTTTCTGGCCATTTTGAGCCTGGAATCGAACCCACAAATGCTGATGCTCCAGATACTCAACTAGTCTAAAGAAGGCCAGTTTTATTGCTTCTTTAATGAGAACAACAGTTTTCAGCTGTGCTAACATAATTGCCAATGGGTTTTCTAATGATCAATTAGCCTTTTAAAATGATAAACTTGGATTAGCTAACACAACGTGCCATTGGAACACAGGATTGATGGTTGCTGATAAAGGGCCTGTGTACGCCTATGTAGATGTTCAATTGAAAAATCAGCCGTTTCCAGCCATAATATTCATTTACAACATTAACGATGTCTCCACTGTATTTCTGATCAATTTGATGTTATTTTAATGGGCAAAATATTTGATTTTCTTTCAAAAACAAGAACATTTTATAATTGACCCCAAACTTCTGAACGGTAGTGCATGTACAGTAACACAGGGCTGTAACCCAAACAAAGAGCGAGGTGTAAACATTTAATAAATAAACGGGACGAGACCCGTAATGACAATACACGGGACGGAGACCCGTAATGACAATACACGGGACGAGACCCGTAATGACAATACACGGGACGAGACCTGTAATGACAATACACGGGACGGAGACCCGTAATGACAACACACGGGACGGAGACCCGTAATGACAATACACGGGACGAGACCCGTAATGACAATACACGGGACGGAGACCCGTAATGACAATACACGGGACGGAGACCCGTAATGACAATACACGGGACTGAGACCCGTAATGACAACACACGGGACGGAGACCAGTAATAACAACACACGGGACGGAGACCCGTAATGACAACACACGGGACGGAGACCCGTAATGACAATACACGGGACGGAGACCCGTAATGACAATACACGGGACGGAGACCCGTAATGACAATACACGGGACGGAGACCCGTAATGACAATACACGGGACGGAGACCCGTAATGACAATACACGGGACGAGACCCGTAATGACAACACATGGGACGAGACCCGAATGACAATACACGGGACGGAGACCCGTAATGACAATACACGGACGGAGACCCGTAATGACAATACACGGGACGGAGACCCGTAATGACAATACACGGGACTGAGACCCGTAATGACAATACACGGGACTGAGACCCGTAATGACAATACACGGGACGGAGACCCGTAATGACAATACACGGGACTGAGACCCGTAATGACAATACACGGGACTGAGACCCGTAATGACAACACACGGGACGGAGACCCGTAATGACAATACACGGACGGAGACCCGTAATGACAATACACGGGACTGAGACCCGTAATGACAATACACGGGACTGAGACCCGTAATGACAACACACGGGACGGAGACCCGTAATGACAATACACGGGACGGAGACCCGTAATGACAATACACGGGACGGAGACCCGTAATGACAACACACGGGACGGAGACCAGTAATGACAATACACGGGACGGAGACCAGTAATGACAATACACGGGACGAGACCCGTAATAACAACACACGGGACGGAGACCAGTAATGACAATACACGGGACGAGACCCGTAATAACAACACACGAAACTAGATCAGTAATAACAACACACGAAACGAGACCAGTAATAACAACACACGAAACGAGACCCGTAATAACAACACACGAAACGAGACCCGTAATAACAACACACGAAACGAGACCCGTAATAACAACACACGAAACGAGACCAGTAATAACAACACACGAAACGAGACCCGTAATAACAACACACGAAACGAGACCAGTAATAACAACACACGGGACGGAGACCCGTAATAACAACACACGGGACGGAGACCCGTAATGACAATACACGGGACGATACCCGTAAATGACAATACAAGGGACGAGACCCGCGCTAACACGGTAACACGCCGATACAACCAATTGCAGGTGCTCACAAGACCAACGGACATGGAACAATAATCAACCAGGACAATGGGGAACAGACTGAATATACACATACTAATCAGGAGGAATGGGAACCAGGCGTAAAGAGACAAGACAGTCCTGGGTTGGTGGTAATGAATCCAGTTCAGTGACGCCTAGAAGACCGGTGACGTCGACCTCCGGAGCTGGTGAATGGAACGAGCAGCAGTACCGGGGGAATCCATGACAGTGCAACATCTTTTAAATCGTCCTACTCCCTGAGCTGCTATTCTGTATCCTCCTCTAACTGTAGAGAGGGCTTCCCTGGAGGAGAGCTGATCCTAGACCTGTCTCTCTATCCATTCCTCTAACTGTAGAGAGGGCTTCCCTGGAGGAGAGCTGATCCTAGACCTGTCTCTCTATCCATTCCTCTAACTGTAGAGAGGGCTTCCCTGGAGGAGAGCTGATCCTAGACCTGTCTCTCTATCCATTCCTCTAACTGTAGAGAGGGCTTCCCTGGAGGAGAGCTGATCCTAGACCTGTCTCTCTATCCATTCCTCTGACTGTAGAGAGGGCTTTCCTGGAGGAGAGCTGATCCTAGACCTGTCTCTCTATCCATTCCTCTAACTGTAGAGAGGGCTTTCCTGGAGGAGAGCTGATCCTAGACCTGTCTCTCTATCCATTCCTCTAACTGTAGAGAGGGCTTCCCTGGAGGAGAGCTGATCCTAGACCTGTCTCTCTATCCATTCCTCTAACTGTAGAGAGGGCTTCCCTGGAGGAGAGCTGATCCTAGACCTGTCTCTCTATCCATTCCTCTAACTGTAGAGAGGGCTTTCCTGGAGGAGAGCTGATCCTAGACCTGTCTCTCTATCCATTCCTCTAACTGTAGAGAGGGCTTCCCTGGAGGAGAGCTGATCCTAGACCTGTCTCTCTATCCATTCCTCTGACTGTAGAGAGGGCTTCCTGGAGGAGAGCTGATCCTAGACCTGTCTCTCTATCCATTCCTCTAACTGTAGAGAGGGCTTTCCTGGAGGAGAGCTGATCCTAGACCTGTCTCTCTATCCATTCCTCTAACTGTAGAGAGGGCTTCCCTGGAGGAGAGCTGATCCTAGACCTGTCTCTCTATCCATTCCTCTAACTGTAGAGAGGGCTTCCCTGGAGGAGAGCTGATCCTAGACCTGTCTCTCTATCCATTCCTCTAACTGTAGAGAGGGCTTCCCTGGAGGAGAGCTGATCCTAGACCTGTCTCTCTATCCATTCCTCTAACTGTAGAGAGTGCTTCCCTGGAGGAGAGCTGATCCTAGACCTGTCTCTCTATCCATTCCTCTAACTGTAGAGAGTGCTTCCCTGGAGGAGAGCTGATCCTAGACCTGTCTCTCTATCCATTCCTCTAACTGTAGAGAGGGCTTCCCTGGAGGAGAGCTGATCCTAGACCTGTCTCTCTATCCATTCCTCTAACTGTAGAGAGGGCTTCCTGGAGGAGAGCTGATCCTAGACCTGTCTCTCTATCCATTCCTCTAACTGTAGAGAGTGCTTCCCTGGAGGAGAGCTGATCCTAGACCTGTCTCTCTATCCATTCCTCTAACTGTAGAGAGTGCTTCCCTGGAGGAGAGCTGATCCTAGACCTGTCTCTCTATCCATTCCTCTGACTGTAGAGAGGGCTTTCCTGGAGGAGAGCTGATCCTAGACCTGTCTCTCTATCCATTCCTCTAACTGTAGAGAGGGCATTCCTGGAGGAGAGCTGATCCTAGACCTGTCTCTCTATCCATTCCTCTAACTGTAGAGAGGGCTTTCCTGGAGGAGAGCTGATCCTAGACCTGTCTCTCTATCCATTCCTCTAACTGTAGAGAGGGCTTCCCTGGAGGAGAGCTGATCCTAGACCTGTCTCTCTATCCATTCCTCTAACTGTAGAGAGGGCTTTCCTGGAGGAGAGCTGATCCTAGACCTGTCTCTCTATCCATTCCTCTAACTGTAGAGAGGGCTTCCCTGGAGGAGAGCTGATCCTAGACCTGTCTCTCTATCCATTCCTCTAACTGTAGAGAGGGCTTCCCTGGAGGAGAGCTGATCCTAGACCTGTCTCTCTATCCATTCCTCTAACTGTAGAGAGGGCTTCCCTGGAGGAGAGCTGATCCTAGACCTGTCTCTCTATCCATTCCTCTAACTGTAGAGAGGGCTTCCCTGGAGGAGAGCTGATCCTAGACCTGTCTCTCTATCCATTCCTCTGACTGTAGAGAGGGCTTCCCTGGAGGAGAGCTGATCCTAGACCTGTCTCTCTATCCATTCCTCTAACTGTAGAGAGGGCTTCCCTGGAGGAGAGCTGATCCTAGACCTGTCTCTCTATCCATTCCTCTAACTGTAGAGAGTGCTTCCCTGGAGGAGAGCTGATCCTAGACCTGTCTCTCTATCCATTCCTCTAACTGTAGAGAGTGCTTCCCTGGAGGAGAGCTGATCCTAGACCTGTCTCTCTATCCATTCCTCTGACTGTAGAGAGGGCTTCCCTGGAGGAGAGCTGATCCTAGACCTGTCTCTCTATCCATTCCTCTAACTGTAGAGAGGGCTTCCCTGGAGGAGAGCTGATCCTAGACCTGTCTCTCTATCCATTCCTCTAACTGTAGAGAGGGCTTTCCTGGAGGAGAGCTGATCCTAGACCTGTCTCTCTATCCATTCCTCTAACTGTAGAGAGGGCTTCCCTGGAGGAGAGCTGATCCTAGACCTGTCTCTCTATCCATTCCTCTGACTGTAGAGAGGGCTTCCCTGGAGGAGAGCTGATCCTAGACCTGTCTCTATCCATTCCTCTAACTGTAGAGAGGGCTTTCCTGGAGGAGAGCTGATCCTAGACCTGTCTCTCTATCCATTCCTCTAACTGTAGAGAGGGCTTCCCTGGAGGAGAGCTGATCCTAGACCTGTCTCTCTATCCATTCCTCTAACTGTAGAGAGGGCTTCCCTGGAGGAGAGCTGATCCTAGACCTGTCTCTCTATCCATTCCTCTAACTGTAGAGAGGGCTTCCCTGGAGGAGAGCTGATCCTAGACCTGTCTCTCTATCCATTCCTCTAACTGTAGAGAGTGCTTCCCTGGAGGAGAGCTGATCCTAGACCTGTCTCTCTATCCATTCCTCTAACTGTAGAGAGTGCTTCCCTGGAGGAGAGCTGATCCTAGACCTGTCTCTCTATCCATTCCTCTAACTGTAGAGAGGGCTTCCCTGGAGGAGAGCTGATCCTAGACCTGTCTCTCTATCCATTCCTCTAACTGTAGAGAGGGCTTCCCTGGAGGAGAGCTGATCCTAGACCTGTCTCTCTATCCATTCCTCTAACTGTAGAGAGTGCTTCCCTGGAGGAGAGCTGATCCTAGACCTGTCTCTCTATCCATTCCTCTAACTGTAGAGAGTGCTTCCCTGGAGGAGAGCTGATCCTAGACCTGTCTCTCTATCCATTCCTCTGACTGTAGAGAGGGCTTTCCTGGAGGAGAGCTGATCCTAGACCTGTCTCTCTATCCATTCCTCTAACTGTAGAGAGGGCATTCCTGGAGGAGAGCTGATCCTAGACCTGTCTCTCTATCCATTCCTCTAACTGTAGAGAGGGCTTTCCTGGAGGAGAGCTGATCCTAGACCTGTCTCTCTATCCATTCCTCTAACTGTAGAGAGGGCTTCCCTGGAGGAGAGCTGATCCTAGACCTGTCTCTCTATCCATTCCTCTAACTGTAGAGAGGGCTTTCCTGGAGGAGAGCTGATCCTAGACCTGTCTCTCTATCCATTCCTCTAACTGTAGAGAGGGCTTCCCTGGAGGAGAGCTGATCCTAGACCTGTCTCTCTATCCATTCCTCTAACTGTAGAGAGGGCTTCCCTGGAGGAGAGCTGATCCTAGACCTGTCTCTCTATCCATTCCTCTAACTGTAGAGAGGGCTTCCCTGGAGGAGAGCTGATCCTAGACCTGTCTCTCTATCCATTCCTCTAACTGTAGAGAGGGCTTCCCTGGAGGAGAGCTGATCCTAGACCTGTCTCTCTATCCATTCCTCTGACTGTAGAGAGGGCTTCCCTGGAGGAGAGCTGATCCTAGACCTGTCTCTCTATCCATTCCTCTAACTGTAGAGAGGGCTTCCCTGGAGGAGAGCTGATCCTAGACCTGTCTCTCTATCCATTCCTCTAACTGTAGAGAGTGCTTCCCTGGAGGAGAGCTGATCCTAGACCTGTCTCTCTATCCATTCCTCTAACTGTAGAGAGGGCTTCCCTGGAGGAGAGCTGATCCTAGACCTGTCTCTCTATCCATTCCTCTAACTGTAGAGAGGGCTTCCCTGGAGGAGAGCTGATCCTAGACCTGTCTCTCTATCCATTCCTCTAACTGTAGAGAGGGCTTCCCTGGAGGAGAGCTGATCCTAGACCTGTCTCTCTATCCATTCCTCTAACTGTAGAGAGGGCTTCCCTGGAGGAGAGCTGATCCTAGACCTGTCTCTCTATCCATTCCTCTAACTGTAGAGAGGGCTTCCCTGGAGGAGAGCTGATCCTAGACCTGTCTCTCTATCCATTCCTCTGACTGTAGAGAGGGCTTCCCTGGAGGAGAGCTGATCCTAGACCTGTCTCTCTATCCATTCCTCTGACTGTAGAGAGGGCTTCCCTGGAGGAGAGCTGATCCTAGACCTGTCTCTCTATCCATTCCTCTGACTGTAGAGAGGGCTTCCCTGGAGGAGAGCTGATCCTAGACCTGTCTCTCTATCCATTCCTCTGACTGTAGAGAGGGCTTCCCTGGAGGAGAGCTGATCCTAGACCTGTCTCTCTATCCATTCCTCTAACTGTAGAGAGGGCTTCCCTGGAGGAGAGCTGATCCTAGACCTGTCTCTCTATCCATTCCTCTGACTGTAGAGAGGGCTTCCCTGGAGGAGAGCTGATCCTAGACCTGTCTCTCTATCCATTCCTCTGACTGTAGAGAGGGCTTCCCTGGAGGAGAGCTGATCCTAGACCTGTCTCTCTATCCATTCCTCTAACTGTAGAGAGGGCTTCCCTGGAGGAGAGCTGATCCTAGACCTGTCTCTCTATCCATTCCTCTAACTGTAGAGAGGGCTTCCCTGGAGGAGAGCTGATCCTAGACCTGTCTCTCTATCCATTCCATTACATGTCTTAGAATGATCTACTCTCTCTGCTCTTCCTGGACACAGTGTGAACATGTGTGTGTTGGGTCTGTCTGTGTGTCTGAGCGAGTGTGTTTGTGTGTGTGTGTGTGTGTTCAGTGTGTCTGAGCTGGTGTGTGTGTGTGTGGGTACTGATGGCTGTGTCAGAGTGCCATTCAGTTTCATTTGGGCCCCAGGAAATTTTCCACTGTTGGTATTTCCACTACAGGTGATTCATCAAGAGGGTGCTCAAACAGTGTGTGTGTGTGTGTGTGTGTGTGTGTGTGTGTGTGTGTGTGTGTGTGTGTGTGTGTGTGTGTGTGTGTGTGTGTGTGTGTGTGTGTGTGTGTGTGTGTGTGTGTGTGTGTGTGTGTGTGTGTGTGTGTGTGTGTGTGTGTGTGTGTGTGCACAGCTGTGTTAATGCTGAGCTAGAATAAATCCTGAACGAGTTAATCCTGTTTGTTCAAGCTTGTTGGCGCGACACCACTGCACTATCTCCCATCATCTCTCCTGCTCTCTCTTCACTATCTCCCAGCCTCTCTCCTGCTCTCTCTTCACTATATCCTATCCTCTCTCCTGCTCTCTCTTCACTATATCCTATCCTCTCTCCTGCTCTCTCTTCACTATCTCCCATCATCTCTCCTGCTCTCTCTTCACTATCTCCCATCATCTCTCCTGCTCTCTCTTCACTATCTCCCATCATCTCTCCTGCTCTCTCTTCACTATCTCCCATCATCTCTCCTGCTCTCTCTTCACTATATCCTATCCTCTCTCCTGCTCTCTCTTCACTATATCCTATCCTCTCTCCTGCTCTCTCTTCACTATATCCTATCCTCTCTCTCTCTCTCTCTCTCTCTTCACTATATCCTATCCTCTCTCCTGCTCTCTCTCTCTCTTCACTATATCCTATCCTCTCTCCTGCTCTCTCTCTCTCTCTCTCTCTCTCTCTCTCTCTCTCTCTCTCTCTTCACTATCTCCCATCCTCTCTCCTGCTCTCTCTCTCTCTCTCTCTCTCTCTCTTCACTATATCCTATCCTCTCTCCTGCTCTCTCTCTCTCTTCACTATATCCTATCCTCTCTCCTGCTCTCTCTTCACTATATCCTATCCTCTCTCCTGCTCTCTCTCTCTCTCTTCACTATCTCCCATCCTCTCTCCTGCTCTCTCTTCACTATCTCCCATCATCTCTCCTGCTCTCTCTTCACTATATCCTATCCTCTCTCCTGCTCTCTCTTCACTATATCCTATCCTCTCTCCTGCTCTCTCTCTCTCTCTTCACTATCTCCCATCATCTCTCCTGCTCTCTCTTCACTATATCCTATCCTCTCTCCTGCTCTCTCTCTCTCTCTTCACTATCTCCCATCCTCTCTCCTGCTCTCTCTCTCTCTCTCTCTTTTCACTCTCTCTTTTCACTATCTCCCAGCCTCTCTCCTGCTCTCTCTTCACTATCTCACAGCCTCTCTCCTACTCTCTCTTCACTATATCCTATCCTCTCTCCTGCTCTCTCTCTCTCTCTCTCTTCACTATCTCCCATACTCTTTCCTGCTCTCTCTCTCTCTCCTCACTATCTCCCATCCTCTCTCCAGCTCTCTCTCTCTCTCTTCACTCTTCACTCCATCCTCCCATAATCCTAACCCTAACTCTAACTCCTTACCCTAAAACTAACTCTAATTCCTAACCCTAGCTCCTAACCCTAGCTCCTAACCCCATCCTCTCTCATGCTCTCTCTCTCTTTCACTATCTCTCATCCTCTCTCTCTCTCTCTCTCTCTTCACTATCTCCCATCCCCTCTCTCTCTCTCTTCACTATTTCTCATCCTCTCTCTCTCTCTCTCTCCCTCTCTCTTCACTATCTCTCATCCTCTCTCTCTCTCTCTCGCTTCACTATCTCCCATCCTCTCTCCTGCTCTCTCTCTCTCTCTCTCTCGCTTCACTATCTCCCATCCTATCTCCTGCTCTCTCTCTCTCTCTCTCTCTCTCTTCCCTATCTCCCACCCTCTCTCCAGCTCTCTCTTCACTATCTCCCATCCTCTCATCATATTGCTGTCCAGTGTACTGCCTAATCCTAACCCTAACCCTAACCCTAGCTCCTAACCCTTAACCCTAACCCTAGCTCCTAACCCTAACCCTAACCCTAGCTCCTAACCCTAGCTCCAAACCCTAACCCTAGCTCCTAACGCTAACCCTAACCCTAGCTCCTAACCCTAGCTCCAAACCCTAACCCTAGCTCCTAACACTAACCCTAACCCTAGCTCCTAACCCTAGCTCCAAACCCTAACCCTAGCTCCTAACGCTAACCCTAACCCTAGCTCCTAACCCTAGCTCCTAACCCTAACCCTAGCTCCTAACGCTAACCCTAACCCTAGCTCCTAACCCTAATCCTAAACCGAACCCTAACTCCTAGCTCCTAACGCTAACATTATAACTAACCCTAGCTCCTTGCTCCTAACCCTAACCCTAGCTCCTAACCCTAGCTCCTAACCCTAACCCTAGCTCCTAACGCTAACCCTAACTCTAACCCTAGCTCCTTGCTCCTAACCCTAACCCTAACCCTAGCTCCTAACCCTAGCTCCTAACGCTAACCCTAGGTCCTAACGCTAACCCTAACCCTAACCCTAATCCTAACCCTAGCTCCTTGCTCCTAACCCTAGCTCCTAACCCTAGCTCCTAACCCTAACTCTAGCTCCTAACCCTAACCCTAGCTTCTAACCCTAACCCTAGCTCCTAACCCTAACCCTAGCTCCTAACCCTAACCCTAGCTCCTAACGCTAACCCTAGCTCCTAACGCTAACCCTAACCCTAGCTCCTAACGCTAACCTAACCCTAGTTCCTAGCTCCTAACCCTAGCTCCTAACCCTAGCTCCTAACGCTAACCCTAGCTCCTAACGCTAACCCTAACCCTAGCTCCTAACCCTAGCTCCTAATGCTAACCCTAGCTCCTAACCCTAGCTCCTAACGCTAACCCTAGCTCCTAAATCCTGAACGAGTTAATCCTGTTTGTTCAAGCTTGTCGGCGCGACACCACTACACTATCTCCCATCCTCTCTCCTGCTCTCTCTTCACTATCTCCCACCCTCTCTCCTGCTCTCTCTTCACGATCTCCCATCCTCTCTCCCGCTCTCTCTTCACGATCTCCCATCCTCTCTCCCGCTCTCTCTTCACTTCCGGCGCCGACAGAGATGGCCGCCTCGCTTCGCGTTCCTAGGAAACTATGCAGTTTTTTGTTTTTTACGTGTTATTTCTTACACTAGTACCCCAGGTCATCTTAGGTTTCTTTACATACAGCCGACAAGAACTACTGAATATAAGATCAGCGTCAACTCACCATCAGTACGACCAAGAATATGTTTTTCGCGACGCGGATCCTGTGTTCTGCCTTACAACCAGTGTAACCGAGTGGATCACATGCAGCGACCAAAAAAAAAAACGACTCAGAAAAAGAGGGAAACGAAGCGGTCTTCTGGTCAGACTCCGGAGACGGGCACATCGTGCACCACTCCCCAGCATTCTTCTTGCCAATGTCCAGTCTCTTGACAACAAGGTTGATGAAATCCGAGCAAGGGTAGCATTCCAGAGGGACATCAGAGACTGTAACGTTCTTTGCTTCACGGAAACATGGCTCACTGGAGAGACGCAATCCGAAGCGGTGCAGCCAGCGGGTTTCTCCACGCATCGCGCCGACAGAAACAAACATCTCTCTGGTAAGAAGAGGGGCGGGGGCGTATGCCTCATGGCCAACGTGACATGGTGTGATGAAGGAAACATACAGGAACTCAAATCCTTCTGTTCACCTGATTTAGAATTCCTCACAATCAAATGTAGACCGCATTATCTACCAAGAGAATTCTCTTCGATTATAATCACAGCTGTATATATCCCCCCCCAAGCAGACACATCGATGGCTCTGAACGAACTTTATTTAACTCTCTGCAAACTGGAAACGATTTATCCGGAGGCTGCATTCATTGTAGCTGGGGATTTTAACAAGGCTAATCTGAAAACAAGACTCCCTAAATTTTATCAGCATATTGATTGCGCAACCAGGGGTGGAAAGACCCTGGATCATTGTTACTCTAACTTCCGCGACGCATATAAGGCCCTGCCCCGCCCCCTTTCGGAAAAGCTGACCACGACTCCATTTTGTTGATCCCTGCCTACAGACAGAAACTAAAACAAGAAGCTCCCACGCTGAGGTCTGTCCAACGCTGGTCCGACCAAGCTGACTCCACACTCCAAGACTGCTTCCATCACGTGGACTGGGAGATGTTTCGTATTGCGTCAGACAACAACATTGACGAATACGCTGATTCGGTGTGCGAGTTCATTAGAACGTGCGTTGAAGATGTCGTTCCCATAGCAACGATTAAAACATTCCCTAACCAGAAACCATGGATTGATGGCAGCATTCGTGTGAAACTGAAGGCACGAACCACTGCTTTTAATCAGGGCAAGGTGTCTGGTAACATGACTGAATACAAACAGTGCAGCTATTCCCTCCGCAAGGCTATCAAACAAGCTAAGCGCCAGTACAGAGACAAAGTAGAATCTCAATTCAACGGCTCAGACACAAGAGGTATGTGGCAGGGTCTACAGTCAATCACGGACTACAGGAAGAAACCCAGCCCAGTCACGGACCAGGATGTCTTGCTCCCAGGCAGACTAAATAACTTTTGCCCGCTTTGAGGACAATACAGTGCCACTGACACGGCCTGCAACGGAACCATGCGGTCTCTCCTTCACTGCAGCCGAAGTGGTAAGACATTTAAACGTGTTAACCCTCGCAAGGCTGCAGGCCCAGACGGCATCCCCAGCCGCGCCCTCAGAGCATGCGCAGACCAGCTGGCCGGTGTGTTTACGGACATATTCAACCAATCCTATACCAGTCTGCTGTTCCCACATGCTTCAAGAGGGCCACCATTGTTCCTGTTCCCAAGAAAAGCTAAGGTAACTGAGGCTAAACGACTACCGCCCCGTAGCACTCACATCCGTCATGAAGTGCTTTGAGAGACTAGTCAAGGACCATATCACCTCCACCCTACCTGACACCCTTGACCCACTCCAATTTGCTTACCGCCCAAATAGGTCCACAGACGATGCAATCTCAACCACACTGCACACTGCCCTAACCCATCTGGACAAGAGGAATACCTATGTGAGAATGCTGTTCATCGACTACAGCTCGGCATTCAACACCATAGTACCCTCAAGCTCGTCATCAAGCTCGAGACCCTGGGTCTCGGCCCGCCCTGTGCAACTGGGTACTGGACTTCCCTGACGGGCCGCCCCCAGGTGGTGAGGGTAGGCAACAACATCTCCTCCCCGCTGATCCTCAACACTGGGGCCCCACAAGGGTGCGTTCTGAGCCCCCTCCTGTACTCCCTGTTCACCACGACTGCGTGGCCATGCACGCCTCCAACTCAATCATCAAAGTTTGCGGACGACACAACAGTGGTAGGCGATTACCAACATCACAGACAAACTGAATTGGTCCACTCACACAGACAGCATCGTGAGGAAGGCGCAGCAGCGCCTCTTCAACCTCAGGAGGCTGAAGAAATTCGGCTTGTCACCAAAAGCACTCACAAACTTCTACAGATGCACAATCGAGAGCATCCTGGCGGGCTGTATCACCGCCTGGTATGGCAACTGCACCGCCCTCAACCGTAAGGCTCTCCAGAGGGTAGTGAGGTCTGCACAACGCATCACCGGGGGCAAACTACCTGCCCTCCAGGACACCTACACCACCCGATGCTACAGGAAGGCCATAAAGATCATCAAGGACATCAACCACCCGAGCCACTGCCTGTTCACCCCGCTGTCATCCAGAAGGCGAGGTCAGTACAGGTGCATCAAAGCTGGGACCGAGAGACTGAAAAACAGCTTCTATCTCAAGGCCATCAGACTGTTAAACAGCCACCACTAACATTGAGTGGCTACTGCCAACACACTGTCAATGACACTGACTCTACTCCAGCCACTTTAATCATGGGAATTGATGGGAAATTATGTAAATATATCACTAGCCACTTTAAACAATGCTACCTTATATAATGTTACTTACCCTACATTGTTCATCTCATATGCATACGTTGATACTGTACTCTATATCATCGACTGCATCCTTATGTAATACATGTATCACTAGCCACTTTAACTATGCCACTTGGTTTACATACTTATCTCATATGTATATACTGTACTCGATATCATCTACTGTATCTTGCCTATGCTGCTCTGTACCATCACTCATTCATATATCCTTATGTACATATTCTTTATCCCCTTACACTGTGTATAAGACAGTAGTTTTTTTTTGGAATTGTTAGTTAGATTACTTGCTCGTTATTACTGCATTGTCGGAACTAGAAGCACAAGCATTTCGCTACACTCGCATTAACATCTGCTAACCATGTGTATGTGACAAATAAAATTTGATTTGATTTGATTTGATTTGA
>NC_056430.1:1231810-1291733 GCF_018296145.1 Oncorhynchus tshawytscha | reverse complement strand
CAGTGATAGTTGTTCCTTTCCATCACTCGTTGTGTTGATTTCATCATGTCCATTTGGTGATGTCTTTTCACATACAATCATATTGCAAGTGCACGTGCATTTGCAATATGGTTCAATGGGCATTTACCATATGAAATTTGACATGCTCAAAAATCATGCAGAAATGCAAAATTGACTGGCCAGATGAACTCGGGATGGCCTGGCAGTGATAGTTGCTCCTTTCCATCGCTCGTTGTGTTGACTTCATCCTGTCCATTTTGTGATGTCTTTTCACATACAATCATATTGCAAGTGCACGTGCATTTGCAATATGGTTCAATGGGCATTTACCATATGAAATTTGACATGCTCAAAAATCATGCAGAAATGCAAAATTGACTGGCCAGATGAACTCGGGATGGCCTGGCAGTGATAGTTGCTCCTTTCCATCGCTCGTTGTGTTGACTTCATCCTGTCCATTTTGTGATGTCTTTTCACATACAATCATATTGCAAGTGCACGTGCATTTGCAATATGGTTCAATGGGCATTTACCATATGAAATTTGACATGCTCAAAAAAATCATGCAGAAATGCAAAATTGACTGGCCAGATGAACTCGGGATGGCCTGGCAGTGATAGTTGTTCCTTTCCATCGCTCGTTGTGTTGACTTCATCCTGTCCATTTTGTGATGTCTTTTCACATACAATCATATTGCAAGTGCACGTGCATTTGCAATATGGTTCAATGGGCATTTACCATATGAAATTTGACATGCTCAAAAATCATGCAGAAATGCAAAATTGACTGGCCAGATGAACTCGGGATGGCCTGGCAGTGATAGTTGCTCCTTTCCATCGCTCGTTGTGTTGACTTCATCCTGTCCATTTTGTGATGTCTTTTCACATACAATCATATTGCAAGTGCACGTGCATTTGCAATATGGTTCAATGGGCATTTACCATATGAAATTTGACATGCTCAAAAATGCTAAATTGACTGGCCTGATGAACACAGGATGGCCGAGCAGTGATAGTTGTTCCTTTCCATCACTCGTTGTGTTGATTTCATCATGTCCATTTGGTGGTGTTTTTTCACTATAGAATCATATTGCAAGTGCACGTGCGTTGTTGTGCAACTGGTAACCCAAAAATAAAAATATGGTTGTAAATGCATTTACCGGGACTCCTATTGTCCATGCCCGCTATGGGAGTACCCTACTACGACCCTCTATCCATGGGGGCCGCCCTGAGTGCTTTATGGACTGTTTAAAATAGGCACCTGGTAACCCAAAAATAAAAATATGGTTGTAAAATGCAAGCGAGCTACGGTCAAGCGGGATATCTCGTTGAACTCGGCACGGCCTAGGGATTATGGTAATGCCATTGCCTGCTCTCTGTGTCTTTAAGCACCGCACTTTGTCACTCCATCCTTGCTGTGTGTGTGTGTGAGAGCTTTTCTTTGACATCTGTTGGGAGAAATGACTGACTTACAGTTTATGGGGATTGCCTAATCACACATATGAAGTTTTGAAAAGATCTGACCTTTTTAACCCTTGGAAACTGCCACTATGACATCATTTAAGGCACTTCCGGTTGGCACAGGAAGCTATAAATAAACCCATATCCTGATTGGGGTATGCCTTTACAGAATCCTGAGTTTTAAGTCTTTACGTTAAGAACTGAGTTATTTACAGAGGGTTTAGTGAGTGTGTGTTATTTCAGAAAATCATAGAAAATCACAGAAATCTCGCAGAGCTCCGCAGCACACTTTAAAAAGATTCGTAAGAACACCCTGCAACTAGATCTGTAACCGTTGAAAAAAAAAAAACACCTATCCGTGAACATCACCAATCTGTCATTGTACGATTTCTCTTAAATGACGATAGATAAATGGCTGGTTCTTTTTTATTGACACCGGAGGCTCCTTGACTTTGACATGAAGTGGAAAAATAATTTCTCTATTTTCATTTTGGACCTTTAATCCCAGATAAATGGCCATAACTCAAAAACCGTTGAGGCCTGGACGCCATCTTGTTCGGGGCCAACTGCCCATTATGCCAAACCTACGCTCACCGAGTTTCGGCTTCGAAATATTTTCCGTTTTCGAGATAAGGCCCCGTCGTGAATCGTGATGTTTTGTCCGATAGCAATATGATTGCTTATGCCCCCCTGTGGGATATTCTGGGACAGTGGAAAAATGACCAAAATCTTATTATTTTTGTGAAACGGAAACCGAATGTCCGACAAAGTTCATTTGATGACTTCCTGGTAGGTCCGGCCCTGCCGCTCGGCCCGACGCCGTCCGCGAATTTTAAAAACGTTTTCGGACGTCTAGTAAGGGACCGTACATTTGCAATGTGCACTTTCTCATTAACCATACGGCAAATGCCGAAATGTTCCCTTAAGGTATGTAATGTACACCAATACATACTGTAATGTACACACCACAACAATACATACTGTAATGTACACCCACAACAATACATACTGTAATGTACACCCACACCCACAACAATACATACTGTAATGTACACCCACACCCACAACACATACTGTAATGTACACCCACAACAATACATACTGTAATGTACACCCACAACAATACATACTGTAATGTACACCCACAACAATACATACTGTAATGTACACACACAACAATACATACTGTAATGTACACACACAACAATACATACTGTAATGTACACACACAACAATACATACTGTAATGTACACCCACACCCACAACAATACATACTGTAATGTACACCCACAACAATACATACTGTAATGTACACCACAACAATACATACTGTAATGTACACCCACAACAATACATACTGTAATGTACACACACACAACAATACATACTGTAATGTACACACACAACAATACATACTGTAATGTACACACACAACAATACATACTGTAATGTACACCCACAACAATACATACTGTAATGTACACCCACACCCACAACAATACATACTGTAATGTACACACACAACAATACACTGTAATGTACACCCACAACAATACATACTGTAATGTACACACACAACAATACATACTGTAATGTACACCCACACACAACAATACATACTGTAATGTAATGTACACACACAACAATACATACTGTAATGTACACCCACAACAATACATACTGTAATGTACACACACCCACAACAATACATACTGTAATGTACACCCACACCCACAACAATACATACTGTAATGTACACACACACCCACAACAATACATACTGTAATGTACACCCACAACAATACATACTGTAATGTACACCCACACCCACAACAATACATACTGTAATGTACACCCACACCCACAACAATACATACTGTAATGTACACACACAACAATACATACTGTAATGTACACACACCCACAACAATACATACTGTAATGTACACCCACAACAATACATACTGTAATGTACACCCACACCCACACAACAATACATACTGTAATGTACACCCACACAATACACAACAATACATACTGTAATGTACACACACACACCCACAACAATACATACTGTAATGTACACCACACCCACAACAATACATACTGTAATGTACACCCACACCCACAACAATACATACTGTAATGTAATACACACACACAACAATACATACTGTAATGTACACCCACACCCACAACAATACATACTGTAATGTGCACACACCCACAACAATACATACTGTAATGTACACCACAACAATACATACTGTAATGTACACCCACCCACAAATAATACATAATGCACACACCCACAACAATACACCCACAACAATACATACATGTGTAATACACACCTGACAATACATACTGTAATGTACACCCACAACAATACATACTGTGATACACACACCCACAACAATACATACTGTAATGTACACCCACAACAATACATACTGTAATGTACACCCACCCACACAATACATACACACCACACAACAATACATACTGTAATGTACACCACAACAATACATGCTGTAATGTACACCACAACAACAATACATACTGTAATGTACACCCACACCCACAACAATACATACTGTAATGTACACCCACAACAATACATGCTGTAATGTACACACACCCACAACAATACATACTGTAATGTACACCCACACCCACAACAATACATACTGTAATGTACACACACACCCACAACAATACATACTGTAATGTGTACACACCACACAACAATACATACTGTAATGTACACCCACACCCACAATACATACTGTAATGTATGTACACACAACTGTAATGTACCACAACAATACATACTGTAATGTACACCACACAACAATACATACTGTAATGTACACCCACAACAATACATACTGTAATGTACACCCACAACAATACATGCTGTAATGTACACCACACCCACAACAATACATACTGTAATGTACACCACACACACCCACAACAATACATGCTGTAATGTACACCCACAACAATACATACTGTAATGTACACACACAACAATACATACTGTACATGCTGTGATGTACACCCACAACAATACATGCTGTGATGTACACACACAACAATACATGCTGTGATGTGCACACACAACAATACATGCTGTGATGTGCACCCACACCCTGACAATACATGCTGATGATGTGCACACCCACAACAATACATGCTGTGATGTGCACCCAACAATACATGCTGTGATGACAACAACATGCTGTGATGTACACCCCTGACAATACATGCTGTGATGTACACCCACTGTGATGTGCACACACACCTGACAATACATACTGTGATGTACACACCACAACAATACATGCTGTGATGTACACACACACACACAACAATACATACTGTAATGTACACCCACACCCACAACAATACATACTGTAATGTACAACAATACATACTACACACACACAACAATGTAATGTACACACACAACAATACATACTGTAATGTACACCCACAACATACATACTGTGATGTACACACACACAACAATACATACTGTAATGTACACCCACACCCACAACAATACATGCTGTAATGTACACCCACACCCACAACAATACATGCTGTGATGTGCACCCACACCCTGACAATACATGCTGTGATGTGCACCCACTGACAATACATGCTGTGATGTGCACACACCCCACAACAATGTGCACCACACATGCTGTAATGATACACCCACACCTGACAATACATGCTGTGATGTGCACCCACACCTGACACACCCTGACAATATGCATGCTGTGATGTGCACCTGACAATACATGCTGTGATGTGCACCCACAATGACATGCTGTGATGTGTGATGCACCCCACAACAATGCATGCTGACAATGCATGCACACACACACCTGACAACAACATGATGTGACAATGCATGTGATGTGCACCCTGACAATGCATGCTGTGATGTGCACACCTGACAATGCATGCTGTGATGTGCACCCACACCCTGACAATACATGCTGATGATGTACACCACAACAATACATGCTGTGATGTGCACACACACACAACAATACATGCTGTGATGTGCACCCACCCTGACAATGCATGCTGTGATGTGCACACACCCTGACAATGCATGCTGTGATGTGCACCTGACAATACATGCTGTGATGTGCACCCCACACCCTGACAATGCATGCTGTGATGTGCCCACCCTGACAATGCATGCTGTGATGTGCACCCACACCCTGACAATACATGCTGTGATGTGCCACCCTGACAATGCATGCTGTGATGTGCACACACCTGACAATGCATGCTGTGATGTGCACCCTGACAATGCATGCTGTGATGTGCACACCCCCTGACAATGCATGCTGTGATGTGCACCTGACAATGCATGCTGTGATGTGCACCCTGACAATACATGCTGTGATGTGCACACCCTGACACACCCACAACAATACATGCTGTGATGTGCACCCCACCTGACAATGCATGCTGTGATGTGCACCCACACCTGACAATGCATGCTGTGATGGCACCCACACACCTGACAATGCATGCTGTGATGTGCCTGACATACCTGACAATGCATGCTGTGATGTGCACCCACACCCTGACAATGCATGCTGTGATGTGTGATGTGCACCCACACCCTGACAATGCATGCTGTGATGTGCACCACACCTGACACTGCTGTGATGTGCATGCATGTGATGTGCACCCTGACAATGCATGCTGTGATGTGCACCCACACACCCTGACAATGCATGCTGTGATGTGCACCCCTGACCCATGCTGTGACAATGCATGCTGTGATGTGCACCCTGACAATACATGCTGTGATGTGCACACCTGACAATGCATGCTGATGATGTGCACACCTGACAATGCATGCTGTGATGTGCACACACTGACAATGCATGCTGTGATGTGCACCCACCCCTGACAATACATGCTGTGATGTGCACACAACCTGACAATGCATGCTGTGATGTGCCCTGACAATGCATGCTGTGATGTGCACCCTGACAATGCATGCTGTGATGTGCCACACACCTGACAATGCATGCTGTGATGTGCACACCTGACAATGCATGCTGTGATGTGCACCCACACCTGACAATGCATGCTGTGATGTGCCCACCCCTGACAATGCATGCTGTGATGTGCACCTGACAATGCATGCTGTGATGTGCACCACTGACAATGCATGCTGTGATGTGCATGCACCCTGACAATGCATGCTGTGATGTGCCACACCCTGACAATGCATGCTGTGATGTGCGCCTGACCTGACTGTGATGTGCATGCTGTGATGTGCACCCACACCCTGACAATACATGCTGTGATGTGCACCTGACAAATGTGTGCATGATGTGCACCCTGACAATGACAATACGTGCTGTGATGTGCACCTGACAATACGTGCTGTGATGTGCTGCCTGACAATGCATGATGTGCTGACAATGATGCTGTGATGTGCACCCTGACAATGCATGCTGTGATGTGCCCCTGACAATGCATGCTGTGATGTGCACCCTGACAATGCATGCTGTGATGTGCACCCACCCCTGACAATGCATGCTGTGATGTGCACCTGACAATGCATGCTGTGTGCCCCACCCCTGACAATACATGCTGTGATGTGCACCCCTGACAATACATGCTGTGATGTGCACCCACACCTGACAATGCATGCTGTGATGTGCACCCTGACAATGCATGCTGTGATGTGATGTGCCCACCCTGACAATGCATGCTGTGATGTGCACCCACCTGACAATGCATGCTGTGATGTGCCCCACCCTGACAATGCATGCTGTGATGTGCCCACGCCTGACAATGCATGCTGTGATGTGCACCACACCCTGACAATGCATGCTGTGATGTGCCCACACCCTGACAATGCATGCTGTGATGTGCACACCTGACAATGCATGCTGTGATGTGCACCCACCTGACAATACATGCTGTGATGTGCACCACACCTGACAATGCATGCTGTGATGTGCACCCACACCCTGACAATGCATGCTGTGATGTGCACCCCACCTGACAATGCATGCTGATGATGTGCCACACCTGACAATGCATGCTGTGATGTGCACACATGCCTGACAATGCATGCTGTGATGTGCACCCCCTGACAATGTACTGTGCTGTGATGTGCACCCACACCTGACAATGCATGCTGTGATGTGCACCCCGCACCTGACAATGCATGCTGTGATGTGCACCCACCCTGACAATGCATGCTGTGATGTGCACCCTGACAATGCATGCATGCTGTGATGTGTGCACCCTGACAATGCATGCTGTGATGTGCACACCTGACAATGCATGCTGTGATGTGCACGCACCTGACAATGCATGCTGTGATGTGCACCCACACCCTGACAATGCATGCTGTGATGTGCCCCCTGACAATGCATGCTGTGATGTGCACCTGACAACAATGCATGCTGTGATGTGCACCCACACCCCTGACAATACATGCTGTGATGATGTGCACCCCTGACAATGCGTGCTGTGATGTGCCACACGCCTGACAATGCATGCTGTGATGTGCACCCTGACAATGCATGCTGTGATGTGCGCCCGCACACCCTGACTGTGATGCACCCTGACATGCTGTGATGTGCCCCAATGACAATGCATGCTGTGATGTGCCCCCTGACAATGCATGCTGTGATGTGCACACCCTGACAACATGCTGTGATGTGCACCTGACAATGCATGCTGTGATGTGCACGCCTGACAATGCGTGCTGTGATGTGCCTGACAATGCATGCTGTGATGTGCCTGACACCCTGACAATGCATGCTGTGATGTGCACCCCTGACAATGATAATGTGCTGATGATGTGCCCTGACCTGACAATGCCATGCTGTGATGTGCCCACGCCTGACAATACGTGCTGTGATGTGCCCACACCTGACAATGCATGCTGTGATGTGCACCCCCTGACAATGCATGTGATGCTGTGATGTGCACCTGACAATACATGCTGTGATGTGCGCCTGACAATGCATGCTGTGATGTGCCCACCCTGACAATGCGTGCTGTGATGTGCCTGACAATGCATGCTGTGATGTGCACCCCTGACAATGCATGCTGTGATGTGTGCCCTGACAATACGTGCTGTGATGTGCCACACCTGATGATGCATGCTGTGATGTGCACACACCCTGACAATGCATGCTGTGATGTGCACCCACCCTGACAATGCATGCTGTGATGTGCACCTGACAATGCATGCATGCTGTGATGTGTGACCCTGACAATGCATGCTGTGATGTGCACCCTGACAATACATGCTGTGATGTGATGCACACCCTGACAATGCTGTGCTGTGATGTGCACCCTGACAATGCATGCTGTGATGTGCACCCCTGACAATACATGCTGTGATGTGCCTGACAATGCATGCTGTGATGTGTGCACCCTGACAATACATGCTGTGATGTGCCCCCTGACAATGCATGCTGTGATGTGTGCATGCCCTGACAATGCATGCTGTGATGTGCCCACCCACACCTGACAATGCATGCTGTGATGTGCCCACCCTGACAATGCATGCTGTGATGTGCACCACACCTGACAATACGTGCTGTGATGTGCACCCCCCTGATGACAATGCTGTGCTGTGATGTGCCCACCTGACAATGCATGCTGTGATGTGCACACCTGACAATGCGTGCTGTGATGTGCGCCTGACAATGCATGCTGTGTGATGTGCACCCCACACCCTGACAATGCATGCTGTGATGATGATGTGTGCACCACTGACAATGCTGTGCTGTGATGTGCACACACCCTGACAATACATGCTGTGATGTGTGCTGTGATGACAATGCATGCTGTGATGTGCGCCCCCTGACAATGCATGCTGTGATGTGCCCACACCTGACAATGCGTGCTGTGATGTGCCCATGCCTGACTGTGATGTGATGCACACCCTGACAATACATGCTGTGATGTGCACCCTGACAATGCATGCTGTGATGTGCACGCCACCTGACAATGCATGCTGTGATGTGCACACCTGACCTGACAATGCATGCTGTGATGTGCCCACCCCTGACAATGCATGCTGTGATGTGCACCTGACAACCAATGCATGCTGTGATGTGCACCCACACCCTGACAATACATGCTGTGATGTGCCCTGACACGCCTGACAATGCATGCTGTGATGTGCCCACACCTGACAATACATGCTGTGATGTGCCCTGACAACACTGTGATGTGCACCTGACAATGCATGCTGTGATGATGTGCACACCTGACAATGCACATACGTGCTGTGATGTGCACCCTGACAATGCATGCTGTGATGTGCACGCCGCACCCTGACAATGCATGCTGTGATGTGCCCCTGACAATGCATGCTGTGATGTGCACCCCTGACAATGCGTGCTGTGATGTGCACCCCCTGACAATGCATGCTGTGATGTGCCCACACCCTGACAATGCATGCTGTGATGTGTGCACACCTGACAATGCATGCTGTGATGTGCACCCTGACAATGACATGCTGTGATGTGATGTGCCCCACGCCTGACAATACGTGCTGTGATGTGCACCTGACAATGCATGCATGCTGATGATGTGCCATGCCTGACATGATGCATGATGTGCCCCCAATGATGCGTGCTGTGATGATGTGCACCTGACACAATACGTGCTGTGATGTGCACCCACACCCTGACAATACATGCTGTGATGTGCCCACCTGACAATACATGCTGTGATGTGTGCACCTGACAATGCATGCTGTGATGTGCACACCCTGACAATGCATGTGTGATGATGTGCACCTGTGCACCCTGACAATGCATGCTGAATGATGTGCACCCTGACAATGCATGCTGTGATGTGCCTGACACCTGACTGTGCATGTGTGATGTGCCCCACACCTGACAATGCATGCTGTGATGTGCACCCTGACAATGCATGCTGTGATGTGTGCACCCTGACAATGCATGCTGTGATGTGCACCCCTGACAATGCATGCTGTGATGTGCCCCACACCCTGACAATGCATGCTGTGATGTGTGCACGCCTGACAATGCATGCTGTGATGTGCACCTGATGCCTGACAATGCATGCTGTGATGTGCACCCTGACAATGCATGCTGTGATGTGCACACACCCCTGACAATGCATGCTGTGATGTGTGCCCCTGACAATGCATGCTGTGATGTGCCACGCCCCCTGACAATGCATGCTGTGATGTGACCTGACTGATGCTGTGATGTGCACCTGACAATGCATGCTGTGATGTGCACGCACTGACAATGCATGCTGTGATGTGCACCACGCCTGACAGCATGCTGTGATGTGCCCACACCCTGACAATGCATGCTGTGATGTGCCCACACCCTGACAATGCATGCTGTGATGTGTGCCACCCTGACAATGCATGCTGTGATGTGCACCCCACCCTGACAATGCATGCTGTGATGTGCACGCACCCTGACAATGCATGCTGTGATGTGCCTGACAATGCATGCTGTGATGTGCACCCTGACAATACATGCTGTGATGTGCACCCTGACAATACATGCTGTGATGTGCACCCCCTGACAATACGTGCTGTGATGTGCACCCACACCCTGACAATGCATGCTGTGATGTGCACCCCCTGACAATGCATGCTGTGATGTGCACCCTGACAATGCATGCTACGTGCTGTGATGTGCGCCTGACAATGCGTGCTGTGATGTGCACCACCTGATGATGCATGCTGTGATGTGCCCACACCCCTGATGTACGTGCTGTGATGTGATGTGCACCCCTGACAATACGTGCTGTGATGTGCGCCTGACCTGACAATGCATGCTGTGATGTGACACCTGACCTGAATGACAATGCATGCTGTGATGTGCACCCTGACATACGCATGCTGTGATGTGCCTGACACCCCTGACAATGACATGCTGTGATGTGTGCCCACACCTGACAATGCATGCTGTGATGTGCACCCACACCCTGACAATGCATGCTGTGATGTGCACCTGACAATGCATGCTGTGATGTGCACCCCACCTGACAATGCATGCTGTGATGTGCCCCTGACAATGCGTGCTGTGATGTGCACGCCTGACAATACGTGCTGTGATGTGCACCACCTGATGAATGCATGCTGATGATGTGCCCACACCCTGACAATGCATGCTGTGATGTGCACCCCTGACAATGCATGCTGTGATGTGCACCCTGCCCATGCTGTGATGTGCGCCTGACAATGCATGCTGTGATGTGCCACGCCTGACATGCATGACAATGCATGCTGTGATGTGCCTGACAATGATACGTGCTGTGATGTGCACCCTGACAATGTACATGCTGTGATGTGCCCACCTGACAAATGCATGCTGATGTGCACCCTGACAATGCATGCTGTGATGTGCGCCTGACAATGCATGCTGTGATGTGCCCACCCTGACAATGCATGCTGTGATGTGCCGCCCTGACAATGCATGCTGTGATGTGCCACCCTGAATGCATGCTGTGATGTGCACAATGCATGCTGTGATGTGCACCCTGACAATGTACGTGCTGTGATGTGCACCCCACACACCCTGACAATGCATGCTGTGATGATGTGTGCCCCACCTGACAATACGTGCTGTGATGTGCACCCCCGACCTGACAATGCATGCTGTGATGTGCCTGACCTGACAATGCATGTGCTGTGATGTGCCCTGACCTGACAATGCGTGTGATGTGCATGATGTGATGTGATGTGCCCCCTGACATATGCATGCTGTGATGTGCACCACGCCTGACAATGCGTGCTGTGATGTGCACCCTGACCCTGACAATACGTGCTGTGATGTGCACCTGACAATGCATGCTGTGATGTGCACCTGACAATGCATGCTGTGATGTGCACGCCTGACAATACGTGCTGTGATGTGCACCTGACATGCTGTGATGTGTGCGCCTGTGATGATGTGCACCCCCTGACAATGCATGCTGTGATGTGATGTGTGCCTGACAATGCATGCTGTGATGTGCCCCCTGACAATGATACGTGCTGTGATGTGCCACACCCTGACAATGCATGCTGTGATGTGCACCCTGACAATGCATGCTGTGATGTGCACGCCTGACAACAATGCATGCTGTGATGTGCCCCACCTGACAATGCATGCTGTGATGTGCACTGCACCTGACAATACATGCTGTGATGTGCCTGACAATGATGTGATGTGCCCCACCCTGACAATGCATGCTGTGATGTGCGCCGCCCTGACAATGCATGCTGTGATGTGCACACCCTGACAATGCATGCGTGATGTGATGTGCCTGACAATGCATGCTGTGATGTGCACACCTGACAATGTACATGCTGTGATGTGCCCCCTGACAATGCATGCTGTGATGTGCACCCCACACCCTGACCTGACATGCATGCTGTGATGTGCCTGACAATGTGCTGTGATGTGCACCCTGACAATGCATGCTGTGATGTGCCCACACCCTGACAATGCATGCTGTGATGTGCACCCACCTGACAATGCATGCTGTGATGTGCACCCTGACAATACGTGCTGTGATGTGCACCCTGCACCCTGACAATGCATGCTGTGATGTGCACCCCCCTGACAATGCGTGCTGTGATGTGCCCTGTGATGCCTGACAATACATGCTGTGATGTGATGCCTGACAATGTACATGCTGTGATGTGCACCCCTGACAATGCGTGCTGTGATGTGCACACCCCTGACAATGCATGCTGTGATGTGCACCCACCCCTGACAATGCATGCTGTGATGATGTGCACACCTGACAATGCATGCTGTGATGTGCCACCCCTGACAATGCGTGCTGTGATGTGCCCACACCCTGACAATGATACATGCTGTGATGTGCACCTGACAACATGCTGTGATGTGCACCCTGACAATGCATGCTGTGATGTGCACCCACCTGACAATGCATGCTGTGATGTGCACCCCTGACAATGCATGCTGTGATGTGCCTGACAATGCATGCTGTGATGTGCCTGACAATGCATGCTGTGATGTGCACCCACCTGACAATGCATGCTGTGATGTGCACCCTGACTGATGCATGCTGTGATGATGCCCACACCCTGACAATACATGCTGTGATGTGCCTGACAATGATGCATGCTGTGATGTGCACCCTGACAATGCATGCTGTGATGTGCACCACACCCTGACAATGCATGCTGTGATGTGCCCCACCCTGACAATGCATGCTGTGATGTGCCACACCCTGACAATACATGCTGTGATGTGCCGCCTGACAATGCATGCTGTGATGTGCGCACACCTGACAATACATGCTGTGATGTGCACCCACACCCTGACAATACATGCTGTGATGTGCACCTGACTGACATGCTGTGATGTGCCCCCTGATGACAGTACTGCTGATGATGTGCCGCCTGACAATGCGTGCTGTGATGTGCACCTGACAATGCGTGCTGTGATGTGCCCACACCCTGTACGTGCTGTGATGTGCCTGACTGACAATGCATGCTGTGATGTGCACCCTGACAACCCTGCTGTGATGTGATGTGACAATGCATGCTGTGATGTGCTGTGATGTGCCTGACAATGCATGCTGTGATGTGTGCACCCCTGACAATGCATGCTGTGATGTGCCACACCTGACAATGCATGCTGTGATGTGCACCCACCCCTGACAATGCATGCTGTGATGTGCCCACACACCTGACAATGCATGCTGTGATGTGCCCACCCTGACAATACATGCTGTGATGTGCATGTGCCTGACAATGCGTGCTGTGATGTGCCCGCACCTGACAATGATACATGCTGTGATGTGCACCCTGACAATGCATGCTGTGATGTGCCCTGACAATGCTGTGCTGTGATGTGCACCCGCCTGACAATGCATGCTGTGATGTGCCACACCTGACAATGCATGCTGTGATGTGCACCCTGACCTGCTGTGCTGTGATGTGCATGTGCCTGACAATGATGCTGTGATGCTGTGATGCAATGATGTGCACGCCTGACAATGCATGCTGTGATGTGCACCCACACCCTGACAATGCACATGCTGTGTGATGTGATGCCACCTGACAATGCGATGTGCTGTGATGTGCACCCTGACAACAACGTGCTGTGCTGTGATGTGCACCCTGACAATGCATGCTGTGATGTGCCCCACAATACATGCTGTGATGTGCACCCACACCCTGACAATGCGTGCTGTGATGTGCACCCACCTGACAATGCATGCTGTGATGTGCACCCTGACAATGTACATGCTGTGATGTGCCCCCTGACAATGCATGCTGTGATGTGCGCCCACACCTGATGCATGCTGTGCTGTGATGTGCACCCTGATGAATGCTGTGCTGTGATGTGCACCTGACAATGCATGCTGTGATGTGCCCACGCCTGACAATGATACATGCTGTGATGTGCACCCACCCTGACAATACATGCTGTGATGTGCCTGACACCCTGACAACATACGTGCTGTGATGTGCGCCTGACAATGATACATGCTGTGCTGTGATGTGCACACCCTGACAATGCATGCTGTGATGTGCACGCCTGACAATGCGTGCTGTGATGTGTGCCCCGCCTGACAATGCATGCTGTGATGTGCCCCAATGACAATGATGTGCTGTGATGTGCGCCCACCCTGACAATGCATGCTGTGATGTGCACCTGATGATGCATGCTGTGATGTGCACCTGACAATGCGTGCTGCTGTGATGATGTGCACCCTGACAATGATACATGCTGTGATGTGCTGACCCACGCCTGACAATGCATGCTGTGATGTGCACCCTGACAATACATGCTGTGATGTGCACCCTGACATGTATGCTGTGATGTGCACCTGACAATGCATGCTGTGATGTGCGCCCACCCTGACAATACGTGCTGTGATGTGTGCCCACGCCTGACAATACGTGCTGTGATGTGCACGCACCCTGACATGCTGTGATGCTGTGATGTGCCACCTGACAATGCGTGCTGTGATGTGCACCCCACACCCTGACAATGCATGCTGTGATGTGTGCCCACACCTGACAATACGTGCTGTGATGTGCCACACCTGACAATGCGTGCTGTGATGTGCACCTGACAATGCGTGCTGTGATGTGCACCTGACAATGTGCTGTGATGTGCACCCACCCTGACAATACATGCTGTGATGTGTGCCACCTGACAATGCATGCTGTGATGTGCCCACGCCTGACAATGCATGCTGTGATGTGCCTGACAATGCATGCTGTGATGTGCCACCCTGACAATGCATGCTGTGATGTGCACCCGCCTGACAATGCATGCTGTGATGTGCCCACGCCTGACAATACATGCTGTGATGTGCACCTGACAATGCATGCTGTGATGTGCCCTGACAATATGCATGCTGTGATGTGCCACCTGCCTGACAATGCATGCTGTGATGTGCCCACACCTGACAATGCATACATGCTGTGATGTGCACCCACCCCCTGACATGCTGTGATGTGCATGCTGTGATGTGCACCTGACAATACATGCTGTGATGTGCACCTGACAATGCATGCTGTGATGTGCACCCCACCCTGACAATGCATGCTGTGATGATGTGCACCCACACCCTGACAATGCATGCTGTGACCTGCCTGACAATGCTGTGATGTGCACCCACTGCCCTGACAAATACGTGCTGTGATGTGCACCCCTGACAATGCATGCTGTGATGTGCCACACACCCTGACAATGCATGCTGTGATGTGCACCCACACCCTGACAATGCATGCTGTGATGTGCACCCACACCCAATGCATGCTGTGATGTGCGCCTGACACCCTGATGCTGTGATGCATGCAATGATGTGCACCTGACACCCTGACAATGCATGCTGTGATGTGCACCCCTGACAATGCTGTGCTGTGATGTGCACCTGACAATATGCGTGCTGTGATGTGCCACCTGACTGACAATGCATGCTGTGATGTGCCTGACACCTGATGCTGTGATGCATGCTGTGATGTGCACGCCTGACAATACATGCTGTGATGTGCACCCTGACAATGCATGCTGATGATGTGCCACACCTGACAATGCATGCTGTGATGTGCCCGCACCTGACAATACATGCTGTGATGTGCACCCTGACAATGCATGCTGTGATGTGCGCCTGACAATGCATGCTGTGATGTGCCCTGACCCTGACAATACGTGCTGTGATGTGCACCTGACAATGCATGCTGTGATGTGCACCCTGACAATGCATGCTGTGATGTGCCCACCCCTGACAATGCATGCTGTGATGTGCGCCACACCTGACAATGCATGCTGTGATGTGCCCACGCCTGACAATGCGTGCTGTGATGTGCCCCCTGACAATGCATGCTGTGATGTGCACCTGACAATGCAATACTGTGCTGTGATGATGTGCCACCTGACCTGACAATGCATGCTGTGATGTGCCCACACCCTGACAATGCATGCTGTGATGTGCACCCTGACAATGCATGCTGTGATGTGCGCCCCTGATGATGCATGCTGTGATGTGCACCCTGACAATGCATGCTGTGATGTGCCACTGATGACATGCATGCTGTGATGTGCACCCTGATGACATGCTGTGATGTGCCACACCCTGACAATGCATGCTGTGATGTGCACCCACACCCTGACAATGCATGCTGTGATGTGCCCACACCTGACAATGCATGCTGTGACACCTGACAATACATGCTGTGATGTGCACCCACACCCTGACAATGCATGCTGTGATGTGCACGCACCTGACAATGCATGCTGTGATGTGCACCTGACAATGCCTGACAATGCATGCTGTGATGTGTGCACCCTGACAATGCATGCTGTGATGTGCGCCTGACATGCCCTGTGACACCTGACAATACGTGCTGTGATGTGCGCCTGACAATGCATGCTGTGATGTGCACACCCTGACAATGCGTGCTGTGATGTGCCTGCACACCCTGACAATGCATGCTGTGATGTGCACACCTGACAATGCATGCTGTGATGTGCACCCACACCCTGACAATGCATGCTGTGATGTGCACCCTGACACATGCCCTGACAATGCATGCTGTGATGTGCCTGACAATGCATGCTGTGATGTGCACCCTGACAATGCATGCTGTGATGTGTGCACCCTGACAATGCATGCTGTGATGTGCACCCACCTGACAATGCATGCTGTGATGTGCACCCACGCCTGACAATGCATGCTGTGATGTGTGCCACGCCTGACAATGCATGCTGTGATGTGCACCCCTGACAATGCATGCTGTGATGTGCCCACCCTGACAATGCGTGCTGTGATGTGCACCTGACAATACATGCTGTGATGTGATGTGCACCCTGACAATGCATGCTGTGATGTGCACGCACCCTGACAATGCATGCTGCTGTGATGTGCACCTGACAACAATACATGCTGTGATGTGCACCACTGCCTGACAACAATACATGCTGTGATGTGCCACACCTGACAATGCTGTGCTGTGATGTGCCTGTGATGTGCATGATGTGCACCTGACAATGCATGCTGTGATGTGCACCCACACCCCTGACAATGCATGCTGTGATGTGCACCCTGACAATGCATGCTGTGCTGTGATGTGCCCACCCTGACCTGACTGTGATGCATGCTGTGATGTGCACCCCTGACAATGCATGCTGATGATGATGTGCACACCTGACAATGCATGCTGTGATGATGTGCCCACGCCTGACAATGCATGCTGTGATGTGCACCCACACCCTGACAATGCATGCTGTGATGTGCACCCTGACAATGCATGCTGTGATGTGCACCACACCCTGACAATACATGCTGTGACCCTGACAATGATACATGCTGTGATGTGCACCCTGACAATGCCACACCCTGACAATGCATGCTGTGATGTGCCCACCTGACAATGCATGCTGTGATGTGCACCTGACAATGCATGCTGTGATGTGCACACCTGACAATGCATGCTGTGATGTGCACCCACACCCCTGACAATGCATGCTGTGATGTGCACCCTGACAATGCATGCTGTGATGTGCACACCTGACAATGCATGCTGTGATGTGATGTGCATGCTGTGATGTGCACCTGACAATGCATGCTGTGATGTGCACCACATGTGCACCTGACAATGCATGCTGTGATGTGCACACACCCTGACAATACATGCTGTGATGTGCACCCACACCTGACAATGCATGCTGATGATGTTGCCCACCTGACAAATACATGCTGTGATGTGCACCACACCTGACAATGCTGTATGCTGTGATGTGCCCACCCTGACAATGCATGCTGTGATGTGCCTGACAATATGCATGCTGTGATGTGCCCCACACCCTGACAATGCATGCTGTGATGTGCACGCCCAATGATGCACATGTGCCTGACAATGACACATGCTGTGATGTGCACCTGACAATGCATGCTGTGATGTGCACCCACCACACCTGACAATGCATGCTGTGATGTGTGCCCACACGCCTGACAATGCATGCTGTGATGTGCCCACACCCTGACACCCTGACAATGCATGCTGTGATGTGCCCACCTGACAATGCATGCTGTGATGTGCACCCTGACTGACAATGCATGCTGTGATGTGTGCACACCTGACAATGCATGCTGTGATGTGCACCCCCCTGACAATGCATGCTGTGATGTGCCCACACCTGACAATGCATGCTGTGATGTGCACACCTGACAATGCATGCTGTGATGTGCACCCTGACAATGCATGCTGTGATGTGCACCCTGACAATGCATGCTGTGATGTGCACCCTGACAATGCATGCTGTGATGTGCACGCCTGACAATGCATGCTGTGATGTGCCCCTGACATGATGCATGCTGTGATGTGCACCCACACCTGACAATGCATGCTGTGATGTGCACACACTGACAATGCATGCTGTGATGTGCACGCCTGACAATGCATGCTGTGATGTGACAATGCATGCTGTGATGTGCACACCCTGACAATGCATGCTGTGATGTGCACCACACCCTGACAATGCATGCTGTGATGTGCACACACTGACAATACATGCTGTGATGTGCACCCACACCTGACAATGCATGCTGTGATGCTGTGATGTGCACCCACACCCTGACAATACATGCTGTGATGTGCACCACCTGACAATGCTGTGCTGTGATGTGCACCCTGACAATGCATGCTGTGATGTGCCCACACCTGACAATGCATGCTGTGATGTGCCCCACACCTGACAATGCATGCTGTGATGTGCACCCACACCCTGACAATGCATGCTGTGATGTGCACCCCTGACAATGCATGCTGTGATGTGCACCACACACTGACAATGCATGCTGTGATGTGCACCCCACACCCTGACAATGCATGCTGTGATGTGCACCCACACCCTGACAATGCTGTGATGTGCACCACCTGACAATGCATGCTGTGATGATGTGCCTGACAATGCATGCTGTGATGTGCACCCCTGACAATGCATGCTGTGATGTGCACACCCTGACAATGCATGCTGTGATGTGCACCCACACCCTGACAACATGCTGTGATGTGCACACCCTGACAATGCATGCTGTGATGTGCACCCACCCTGACAATGCATGCTGTGATGTGCACACACACCTGACAATGCATGCTGTGATGTGCACCCACTGACACAATGTACATGCTGTGATGTGCACCCACACCTGACAATACATGCTGTGATGTGCACCCTGACAATACATGCTGTGATGTGCACCCCTGACCTGACAATGCATGTGCTGTGATGCACCTGACAACAATGCATGCTGTGATGTGCACGCCTGACAATGCATGCTGTGATGTGCACTGACACGTGCTGTGATGTGACAATGCATGCTGTGATGTGCACACCTGACAATGCATGCTGTGATGTGCACCCACCTGACAATGTACGTGCTGTGATGTGCACCCCTGACAATGCATGCTGTGATGTGCACCTGACAATACATGCTGTGATGTGCACCCACCTGACAATGCATGCTGTGATGTGCCTGACAATGCATGCTGTGATGTGTGCACCCTGACAATACATGCTGTGATGTGCACCCACACCTGACAACACCTGACAATACATGCTGTGATGTGCACCCCTGACAATGCATGCTGTGATGTGCCCACACCTGACAATACATGCTGTGATGTGCACCCACACCTGACAATGCATGCTGTGATGTGCACCTGACATGCTGTGATGACAATGCATGCTGTGATGTGCACACACCCTGACAATACATGCTGTGATGTGCACACCTGACAATACATGCTGTGATGTGCCCACCCTGACATGTGATGTGCACCTGACAATGCATGCTGTGATGTGCCCCACACCCTGACAATGCATGCTGTGATGTGCCTGTGATGTGCACCTGACAATGCATGCTGTGATGTGCACCCACCCTGACAATGCATGCTGTGATGTGCGCACCCTGACAATGCATGCTGTGATGTGCACCCACCTGACAATGCATGCTGTGATGTGCCCACCCTGACACATGCTGTGATGTGCACCTGACAATGCATGCTGTGATGTGCCACCTGACAATGCATGCTGTGATGTGCACCCACACCTGAATGCATGCTGTGATGTGCCACCGCCATGCTGTGATGTGCATGATGTGATGCACCCCACACCTGACAACAATACGTGCTGTGATGTGCACACCTGACAATGACAATGCTGTGATGATGTGCACCTGACATGCTGTGATGTGCACCCACACCCTGACAATGCATGCTGTGATGTGCACCTGACAATGCATGCTGTGATGTGCCTGACAATGCATGCTGTGATGTGCACCACCCACCTGACAATGCATGCTGTGATGTGCACCCCTGACAATGCATGCTGTGATGTGCACACCCTGACAATACATGCTGTGATGTGCACCCACCCCTGACAATGCATGCTGTGATGTGCACACCCTGACAATGCATGCTGTGATGTGCACACCTGACAATGCATGCTGTGATGATGTGCACCCTGACAATGCATGCTGTGATGTGCACACACCCTGACAATACATGCTGTGATGTGCACCCACACCCTGACAATGCATGCTGTGATGTGCACCCACCAATACATGCTGTGATGTGCTGTGATGTGCACACCTGACAATGCATGCTGTGATGTGCACCCTGACAATGCATGCTGTGATGTGCACCCACACCCTGACAATGCATGCTGTGATGTGCACCACACCCTGACAATGCATGCTGTGATGTGCACTGCACCTGACAATGCTGTGCTGTGATGTGCACCCCCTGACAATGCATGCTGTGATGTGCACCCACACCCTGACAATGCATGCTGTGATGTGTGCACCCTGACAATGCATGCTGTGATGTGCACCCACCCTGACAATGCATGCTGTGATGTGCACACCTGACAATGCATGCTGTGATGTGCACCCTGACAATGCATGCTGTGATGTGCATGCAATGCATGCTGTGATGTGCACCACCTGACAATACATGCTGTGATGTGCACCCACACCTGACAATACATGCTGTGATGTGACCCACCCTGACAATGCATGCTGTGATGTGCACCTGACTGACAATGCATGCTGTGATGTGTGCACCCTGATGACATGCTGTGATGTGCACACACCCACACTGACAATGCATGCTGTGATGTGCACCCACTGACAATGCATGCTGTGATGTGCACCTGACAATGCATGCTGTGATGTGCACCCACACCCTGACAATGCATGCTGTGATGTGCTGTGATGTGCACCCTGACAATGCATACATGCTGTGATGTGCACCCACTGACAACAATGCATGCTGTGATGTGCACCTGACAATACATGCTGTGATGTGCACCCACCCCTGACAATGCATGCTGTGATGTGCACCCACCTGACAATGACATGCTGTGATGTGCACACCTGACAATACATGATGTGATGTGCCCCTGACAATGCATGCTGTGATGTGCCCCCAACATGCTGTGATGTGCCTGACATGCTGTGATGTGCACCCACCTGACAATGCATGCTGTGATGTGTGCCCACACCCTGACAATGCATGCTGTGATGTGCCCACCCTGACAATGCATGCTGTGATGTGCACGCCTGACAATACATGCTGTGATGTGCCACCCTGACAATGCATGCTGTGATGTGCACACCCTGACAATGCATGCTGTGTGCACCCCTGACAATGCATGCTGTGATGTGCCCACACCCTGACAATGCATGCTGTGATGTGCACCCTGACAATACATGCTGCTGTGATGTGCACTGACATACATGCTGTGATGATGTGCCCTGACAATGCATGCTGTGATGTGCACACCTGACAATGATACATGCTGTGATGTGCACCCTGACAACAATGCATGCTGTGACACCACCTGACAATGCATGCTGTGATGTGCACCCACCTGACAATGCATGCTGTGATGTGCACCCACACCTGACAATGCATGCTGTGATGTGCACCCACCCTGACCTGACCTGACAATGCATGCTGTGATGTGCACCCACACCCTGACAATGCATGCTGTGATGTGCCACGCCTGACAATGCATGCTGTGATGTGCCACCTGACAATGCATGCTGTGATGTGCACCCACAACAATACATGCTGTGATGTGCACACCCTGACAATGCATGCTGTGATGTGTGCCCTGACAATGCATGCTGTGATGTGCACCACACCTGACAATGCATGCTGATGTGCACCTGACAATACATGCTGTGATGTGCCCACACCTGACAATGCATGCTGTGATGTGCACCCACCTGACAATACATGCTGTGATGTGTGCACCCTGACAATGCATGCTGTGATGTGCACACCTGACAACAATATGCTGTGATGTGCACCCTGACAATACATGCATGCTGTGATGTGCACCTGACAATGCATGCTGTGATGTGCACCCACACCCTGACAATGCATGCTGTGATGTGCACCCTGACAATGCATGCTGTGATGTTGCCTGACAATGCATGCTGTGATGTGCACCCACAAGTATGCTGTGATGTGCACAATGACAATGCATGCTGTGCTGTGATGTGCCCCCTGACAATGCATGCTGTGATGTGCACCCACACCCTGACAATGCATGCTGTGATGTGCCCACCTGACAATGCATGCTGTGATGTGACCACACCTGACAATGCATGCTGTGATGTGCCACCCTGACAATGCATGCTGTGATGTGCACCCTGACAATACATGCTGTGATGTGCACCCTGACAATGCATGCTGTGATGTGCACCCCTGACACACACCCTGACAATGCATGCTGTGATGTGCACACCTGACAATGCATGCTGTGATGTGCACCCTGACAATACATGCTGTGATGTGTGCCCACACCTGACAATGCATGCTGTGATGTGCACACCTGACAATGCATGCTGTGATGTGCACCCACACCCTGACAATGCATGCTGTGATGTGCACACACACCTGACAACAATGCTGTGATGTGCTGTGATGTGCTGATGTGCACCCACACCTGACAATGCATGCTGTGATGTGCACCCACACCCTGACAATGCATGCTGTGATGTGCACCCACCCCTGACAATGCATGCTGTGATGTGCACCTGACACACCTGACAATGACACATGCTGTGATGTGCACCCCTGACAATGCATGCTGTGATGTGCACCCACACCCTGACAATGCATGCTGTGATGTGCACCCTGACAACAATGCACCCTGACATGCTGTGATGTGCACCCACACCTGACAATGATGTGCACCTGCTGCATGCTGTGATGTGCACACCTGACAATGCATGCTGTGATGTGCACACCTGACAACCCATGCTGTGATGCATGCTGATGCATGCTGATGTGCACCCCTGACAATACATGCTGTGATGTGCACCACTGACAATGCATACATGCTGTGATGTGCACCCACACCCTGACAATGCATGCTGTGATGTGCACCCACAACAATACATGCTGTGATGTACCTGACAATGACAGTACATGCTGATGATGTGCACCTGACAATACATGCTGTGATGTGCACCCCTGACAATACATGCTGTGATGCACCCCACCCCTGACAATGCATGCTGTGATGTGCACACCTGACAATGCATGCTGTGATGTGCACCCACACCTGACAACTGTGCTGTGCATGCTGACAATGACACCCTGACCTGACAATGCTGTGATGCACCTGACAATGCTGTGATGTGACCCACACCCACAACAATGCATGCTGTGATGTGCACCCACACCCTGACAATGCATGCTGTGATGTGCACCCTGACAATGCATGCTGTGAACACACCCTGACAATGCATGCTGTGATGTGCACCCACAACAATACATGCTGTGATGTGCACCCACACCCTGACAATGCATGCTGTGATGTGCACCCACAACAATACATGCTGTGATGTGCACCCTGACAATGCATGCTGTGATGTGATGTGCACCTGACAATGCATGCAATGACAATGCATGCTGTGATGTGCCTGACAATACATGCTGTGACACACCTGACAATACATGCTGTGATGTGCACACCTGACAATGCATGCTGTGATGTGCACCACACCACCCTGACAATACATGCTGTGTGATGTGCCCACCCTGACAATACATGCTGTGATGTGCCCACCCCTGACAATACATGCTGTGATGTGCACCCCCCTGACAATGCATGCTGTGATGTGCACCCACACCCTGACCTGACAATACATGCTGTGATGATGTGCACACCCTGACAATACATGCTGTGATGTGCACCACACCTGACAATGCATGCTGTGATGTGCACACACCTGACAATGCATGCTGTGATGTGCACCACACCTGATGTGCCCTGACAATACATGCTGTGATGTGCACCCACCTGACAATGCATGCTGTGATGTGCACCCACACCCTGACAATGCATGCTGTGATGTGCACCTGACACGTGCTGTGATGTGCACCTGACAATATGTGCTGTGATGTGCACCCACACCTGACAATACATGCTGTGATGTGACACACCTGACAATGCATGCTGTGATGTGCACCCACACCCACAACAATGCATGCTGTGATGTGCACCTGACAATGTGACCCACATGCTGTGACACACACAATGACAATACATGCTGTGATGTGCACCTGACACATGCTGTGACACACCCTGACAATACATGCTGTGATGTGCACCACACAACATACATGCTGTGATGTGCATGACAATGCATGCTGTGATGTGCACCCACACCTGACAATACATGCTGTGATGTGCACCCCACCCTGACAATACATGCTGTGATGTACGCCCACCACAACAATGCATGCTGTGATGTGCACACCTGACAATACATGCTGTGATGTGCACCCACACCTGACAATACATGCTGTGATGTGCACACCACACTGTGACAATACATGCTGCTGATGTACACACACACTGACAATGCATGCTGTGATGTGCACACCCACAACAATACATGCTGTGATGTGCACCCACACCTGACAATGCATGCTGTGATGTGCACCCACACCTGACAATACATGCTGTGATGTGCACCACTGACCACATGCTGTGATGTGCACCTGACAATGATGTGCTGTGATGTGCCCTGACAATGCATGCTGTGATGACACTGACATGCACCCACCTGACAATGCATGCTGTGATGTGCACCCACCCTGACAATACATGCTGTGATGTGCACCCACACCCTGACAATACATGCTGTGATGTGCACCCCTGACAATACATGCTGTGATGTACACCCACAACAATACATGCTGTGATGTGCACCCACACCTGACAATACATGCTGTGATGTGCACCACACCACAACAATACATGCTGTGATGTGCACACCCACACCCCACAATGCATGCTGTGATGTACACCCTGACAATACATACTGTAATGTACACCCACAACAATACATACTGTGATACACACACACCCACAACAATACATGCTGTAATGTACACCCACACCCACAACAATACATGCTGTGATGTACACCCACACCCACAACAATACATGCTGTGATGTACACACACCCACCTGTGATGTACACACACACCCCAACAATACATGCTGTAATGTACACCACAACAATACATACTGTAATGTACACCCACAACAATACATACTACTGTAATGTACACACAACAATACATACACAACAATACATACTGTAATGTACACACACAACAATACATACTGTAATGTACACACAATACATACAACAATACATACTGTAATGTACACACCACACAATACCACAACAATACATACTGTAATGTACACCCACAACAATACATACTGTAATGTACACCCACAACAATACATACTGTAATGTACACACACACAACAATACATACTGTAATGTACACACACAACAATACATACTGTAATGTACACAATACCACACCCACAACAATACATACTGTAATGTACACCCACACCCACAACAATAACATACTGTAATGTACACCCACAACAATACATACTGTAATACATACAATACATACTGTAATGTACACACACACACCACACAACAATACATACTGTAATGTACACACACAACAATACATACTGTAATGTACACACACACAACAATACATACTGTAATGTACACACACCCACAACAATACATACTGTAATGTACACCCACAACAATACATACTGTAATGTACAACACATACAATACATACTGTAATGTACACCCACAACAATACATACTGTAATGTACATACATACACACCCACAACAATACATACTGTAATGTACACACACCCACAACAATACATACTGTAATGTACAAACATACACAACAATACATACTGTAATGTACACCCACAACAATACATACTGTAATGTACACACACACCCACAACAATACATACTGTAATGTACACCAACAATACATACTGTAATGTACACCCACAACAATACATACTGTAATGTACACCCACAACAATACATACTGTAATGTACACACACAACAATACATACTGTAATGTACACCCACAACAATACATACTGTAATGTACACCCACACCCACAACAATACATACTGTAATGTACACACCACAACAATACATACTGTAATGTACACACCCACAACAATACATACTGTAATGTACACACACAACAATACATACTGTAATGTACACCCACACAACAATACATACTGTAATGTACACACTGTAATGTACACACACACAACAATACATACTGTAATGTACACACACAACAATACATACTGTAATGTACACACACAACAATACATACTGTAATGTACACCCACACCCACAACAATACATACTGTAATGTACACCCACAACAATACATACTGTAATGTACACACCCACAACAATACATACTGTAATGTACACCCACACCCACAACAATACATACTGTAATGTACACACACACACACCCACAACAATACATACTGTAATGTACACCCACAACAATACATACTGTAATGTACACACACACAACAATACATACTGTAATGTACACCCACAACAATACATACTGTAATGTACACACACACCACAACAATACATACTGTAATGTACACACAATACATACTGTAACAACAATACATACTGTAATGTACACCACACCCACAACAATACATACTGTAATGTACACCCACACCCACAACAATACATACTGTAATGTACACCCACAACAATACATACTGTAATGTACACCCACAACAATACATACTGTAATGTACACACACACACAACAATACATACTGTAATGTACACACACAACAATACATACTGTAATGTACACCCACACCCACAACAATACATACTGTAATGTACACACACAACAATACATACCACACCCACAACAATACATACTGTAATGTACACCCACACCCACAACAATACATACTGTAATGTACACCCACAACAATACATACTGTAATGTACACCACACACAATAATACATACTGTAATGTACCCACAACAATACATACTGTAATGTACACCCACAACAATACATACTGTAATGTACACCCACAACAATACATACTGTAATGTACACCCACACCCACAACAATACATACTGTAATGTACACCCACAACAATACATACTGTAATGTACACCCACAACAATACATACTGTAATGTACACCCACAACAATACATACTGTAATGTACACACACCCACAACAATACATACTGTAATGTACACCCACACATACACACCCACAACAATACATACTGTAATGTACACCCACACCCACAACAATACATACTGTAATGTACACCCACCACAACAATACATACTGTAATGTACACACACAACAATACATACTGTAATGTACACCACACAACAATACATACTGTAATGTACACCCACAACAATACATACTGTAATACACCCACACACAACAATACATACACACCACAACAATACATACTGTAATGTACACCCACAACAATACATACTGTAATGTACACACACAAACAATACATACTGTAATGTACACCCACAACAATACATACTGTAATGTACACCCACACCCACAATAATACATAATGTACACACACAACAATACATACTGTAATGTACAACAATACATACTGTAATGTACACACACACATACTGTAATGTACACACAACAATACATACTGTAATGTACACCCACACCCACAACAATACATACTGTAATGTACACCCACAACAATACATACTGTAATGTACACCCACAACAATACATACTGTAATGTACACACACAACAATACATACTGTAATGTACACACACAACAATACATACTGTAATGTACACACACACAATACACAACAATACATACTGTAATGTACACCCACACCCACAACAATACATACTGTAATGTACACCCACAACAATACATACTGTAATGTACACCCACACCCACAACAATACATACTGTAATGTACACACACAACAATACATACTGTAATGTACACACACAACAATACATACTGTAATGTACACCCACAACAATACATACTGTAATGTACACACCACACCCACAACAATACATACTGTAATGTACACCCACAACAATACATACTGTAATGTACACCCACAACCACACAACAATACATACTGTAATGTACACCCACAACAATACATACTGTAATGTACACACACAACAATACATACTGTAATGTACACCCACACCCACAACAATACATACTGTAATGTACACACAACACACTGTAATGTACACCACAACAATACATACTGTAATGTACACAACAATACATACTGTAATGTACACCCACAACAATACATACTGTAATGTACACCCACAACAATACATACTGTAATGTACACACACACAACAATACATACTGTAATGTACACAACAATACATACACAACAATACATACTGTAATGTACACACACAACAATACATACTGTAATGTACACCCACACCCACAACAATACATACTGTAATGTACACCCACAACAATACATACTGTAATGTACACACACAACAATACATACTGTAATGTACACCCACAACAATACATACTGTAATGTACACACACACCCACAACAATACATACTGTAATGTACACACACACATACACAACAATACATACTGTAATGTACACACACACAACAATACATACTGTAATGTACACCCACACCCACAACAATACATACTGTAATGTACACACACCCACAACAATACATACTGTAATGTACACACACACAACAATACATACTGTAATGTACACCCACACCCACAACAATACATACTGTAATGTACACCCACAACAATACATACTGTAATGTACACACACCCACAACAATACATACTGTAATGTACACACAAACAATACATACTGTAATGTACACACACACAACAATACATACTGTAATGTACACCCACACCCACAACAATACATACTGTAATGTACACCCACACCCACAACAATACATACTGTAATGTACACCCACAACAATACATACTGTAATGTACACCCACACCCACAACAATACATACTGTAATGTACACCCACACCCACAACAATACATACTGTAATGTACACACCACAACAATACATACTGTAATGTACACACAACAATACATACTGTAATGTACACCCACAACAATACATACTGTAATGTACACCCACACACAACACAACAATACATACTGTAATGTACACCCACAACAATACATACTGTAATGTACACACACCCACAACAATACATACTGTAATGTACACCCACAACAATACATACTGTAATGTACACCCACACCCACAACAATACATACTGTAATGTACACACCACAACAATACATACTGTAATGTACACCCACACCCACAACAATACATACTGTAATGTACACACCCACAACAATACATACTGTAATGTACACACACAACAATACATACTGTAATGTACACCCACACCCACAACAATACATACTGTAATGTACACAATACATACTGTAATGTACATACTGTAATGTACACCCACACCCACAACAATACATACTGTAATGTACACCACAACAATACATACTGTAATGTACACACAACAATACATACTGTAATGTACACCACACCCACAACAATACATACTGTAATGTACACCCACAACAATACATACTGTAACAACAATACATACTGTAACACACCCACACACATACCACAACAATACATACTGTAATGTACACCCACACACACAACAATACATACTGTAATACACCCACACACACAATACCACAACAATACATACTGTAATGTACACACCCACAACAATACATACTGTAATGTACACCACACCCACAATAATACATACTGTAATGTACACACACAACCACATACTGTAATGTACACCCACAACAATACATACTGTAATGTACACCCACACCCACAACACATACTGTAATGTACACCCACAACAATACATACTGTAATGTACACACCACAACAATACATACTGTAATGTACACCCACAACAATACATACTGTAATGTACACCCACACCCACAACAATACATACTGTAATGTACACCCACAACAATACATACTGTAATGTACACACACACAACAATACATACTGTAATGTACACCCACAACAATACATACTGTAATGTACACCCACACCCACAACAATACATACTGTAATGTACACCACAACAATACATACTGTAATGTACACCCACAACAATACATACTGTAATGTACACCCACAACAATACATACTGTAATGTACACACAACAATACACACCCACAACAATACATACTGTAATGTACACCCACACCCACAACAATACATACTGTAATGTACACACACAACAATACATACTGTAATGTACACCCACACACAACAATACATACTGTAATGTACACCACACAACAATACATACTGTAATGTACACCCACACCCACAACAATACATACTGTAATGTACACCCACAACAATACATACTGTAATGTACACCCACAACAATACATACTGTAATGTACACACCACACCCACAACAATACATACTGTAATGTACACCACACAACAATACATACTGTAATGTACACACACAACAATACATACTGTAATGTACACCCACACCCACAACAATACATACTGTAATGTACACACACACCCACAACAATACATACTGTAATGTACACCCACAACAATACATACTGTAATGTACACACACACAACAATACATACTGTAATGTACACACACAACAATACATACTGTAATGTACACCCACACCCACAACAATACATACTGTAATGTACACCCACAACAATACATACTGTAATGTACACACACCCACAACAATACATACTGTAATGTACACACACACAACAATACATACTGTAATGTGTACACCCACAACAATACATACTGTAATGTACACACACACAACAATACATACTGTAATGTACACACACAACAATACATACTGTAATGTGTACACACAACACATACTGTAATGTACACAACAATACATACTGTAATGTACACCCACACACAACAATACACACACACAACAATACATACTGTAATGTACACCCACACCCACAACAATACATATGTAATGTACACCCACAACAATACATACTGTAATGTACACCCACAACAATACATACTGTAATGTACACACACACAACAATACATACTGTAATGTACACACACAACAATACATACTGTAATGTACACCCACACCCACAACAATATACTGTAATGTACACCACACACACAACAATACATACTGTAATGTACACCCACAACAATACATACTGTAATGTACACCCACACCCACAACAATACATACTGTAATACACACACACACACAACAATACATACTGTAATGTACACACACACAACAATACATACTGTAATGTACACACCACAACAATACATACTGTAATGTACATGTACACACCCACAACAATACATACTGTAATGTACACCCACAACAATACATACTGTAATGTACACCCACAACAATACATACTGTAATGTACACACAACAATACATACTGTAATGTACACACACAACAATACATACTGTAATGTACACCCACACCCACAACAATACATACTGTAATGTACACCCACACACAACAATACATACTGTAATGTACACCCACAACAATACATACTGTAATGTACACCCACAACAATACATACTGTAATGTACACACACACCCACAACAATACATACTGTAATGTACAATGTAACAACAATACATACTGTAATGTACACACACAACAATACATACTGTAATGTACACCCACACCCACAACAATACATACTGTAATGTACACACACCCACAACAATACATACTGTAATGTACAACACACAACAATACATACTGTAATGTACACCCACAACAATACATACTGTAATGTGTACACACCCACAACAATACATACTGTAATGTACACACACAACAATACATACTGTAATGTACACCCACACACAACAATACATACTGTAATGTACACCCACAACAATACATACTGTAATGTACAACACACCCACAACAATACATACTGTAATGTACACACACAACAATACATACTGTAATGTACAACCACACCCACAACAATACATACTGTAATGTACACCCACAACAATACATACTGTAATGTACACACACAACAATACATACTGTAATGTACACACCCACAACAATACATACTGTAATGTACACCCACACCCACAACAATACATACTGTAATGTACACCCACAACAATACATACTGTAATGTACACCCACACCCACAACAATACATACTGTAATGTACACAATACACAACAATACATACTGTAATGTACACACACAACAATACATACTGTAATGTACACACACAACAATACATACTGTAATGTACACCCACAACAATACATACTGTAATGTACACACAATACACAACAATACATACTGTAATGTACACCACACAACAATACATACTGTAATGTACACCCACAACAATACATACTGTAATGTACACCCACACCCACAACAATACATACTGTAATGTACACCCACAACAATACATACTGTAATGTACACCCACACACAACAATACATACTGTAATGTACACCCACAACAATACATACTGTAATGTACACCCACACCCACAACAATACATACTGTAATGTACACACAACAATACATACTGTAATGTACAACACAACAATACATACTGTAATGTACACCCACAACAATACATACTGTAATGTACACACACACCCACAACAATACATACTGTAATGTACACCCACAACAATACATACTGTAATGTACACCCACAACAATACATACTGTAATGTACACCCACAACAATACATACTGTAATGTACACCCACACCCACAACAATACATACTGTAATGTACACACCCACAACAATACATACTGTAATGTACACCCACACCCACAACAATACATACTGTAATGTACACCCACACCCACAACAATACATACTGTAATGTACACATACCACAACAATACATACTGTAATGTACACCCACACCACAACAATACATACTGTAATGTACACCACACACATACTGTAATGTACACAACAATACATACTGTAATGTACACCCACACCCACAACAATACATACTGTAATGTACACACACAACAATACATACTGTAATGTACACCCACAACAATACATACTGTAATGTACACCCACACCCACAACAATACATACTGTAATGTACACCCACAACAATACATATACTGTAATGTACACCCACACCCACAACAATACATACTGTAATGTACACCCACACAATACACTGTAATGTACACCACACAACAATACATACTGTAATGTACACCCACACCCACAACAATACATACTGTAATGTACACCCACAACAATACATACTGTAATGTACACCCACAACAATACATACTGTAATGTACACCCACAACAATACATACTGTAATGTACACCCACACCCACAACAATACATACTGTAATGTACACACACAACAATACATACTGTAATGTACACCCACACCCACAACAATACATACTGTAATGTACACACACAATACACAACAATACATATACATAATGTAATGTACACCCACACCCACAACAATACATACTGTAATGTACACCCACAACAATACATACTGTAATGTACACCCACAACAATACATACTGTAATGTACACACACACACAACAATACATACAATACATACATACTGTAATGTGTAATGTACACACCCACAACAATACATACTGTAATGTACACCCACACCCACAACAATACATACTGTAATGTACACCACACAACAATACATACTGTAATGTACACCCACACCCACACAATACATACAATACATACAACAATAATGTACACACACAACAATACATACTGTAATGTACACCCACACCCACAACAATACATACTGTAATGTACACACACCCACAACAATACATACTGTAATGTACACCCACACCCACAACAATACATACTGTAATGTACACACCCACAACAACAATACATACTGTAATGTACACTGTAACACACCCACAACAATACATACTGTAATGTACACCCACACCCACAACAATACATACTGTAATGTACACCCACAACAATACATACTGTAATGTACACACCCACAACAATACATACTGTAATGTACACCCACACCTGTAATGTACACAACAATACATACTGTAATGTACACACACCCACAACAATACATACTGTAATGTACACACACACAACAATACATACTGTAATGTACACCACACAACAATACATACTGTAATGTACACACACCCACAACAATACATACTGTAATGTACACACACAACAATACATACTGTAATGTACACACAACCACACCCACAACAATACATACTGTAATGTACACCACACAACAATACATACTGTAATGTACACAACAATACACAACACAACAATACATACTGTAATGTACACCCACAACAATACATACTGTAATGTACACACCACACCCACAACAATACATACTGTAATGTACACCACAACAATACATACTGTAATGTACACACCACAACAATACATACTGTAATGTACACCCACACCCACAACAATACATACTGTAATGTACACCCACAACAATACATACTGTAATGTACACCACACAACAATACATACTGTAATGTACACACACAACAATACATACTGTAATGTACACCCACACCCACAACAATACATACTGTAAATGTACACCCACAACAATACATACTGTAATGTACACACCCACAACAATACATACTGTAATGTACACCCACACCCACAACAATACATACTGTAATGTACACCCACAACAATACATACTGTAATGTACACACACCCACAACAATACATATAATGTACACACACCCACAACAATACATACTGTAATGTACACTGTAATGTACACCACAACAATACATACTGTAATGTACACACCCACAACAATACATACTGTAATGTACACCCACAACAATACATACTGTAATGTACACACACACAACAATACATACTGTAATGTACACACCCACAACAATACATACTGTAATGTACACACACCCACAACAATACATACTGTAATGTACACCCACACCCACAACAATACATACTGTAATGTACACCCACAACAATACATACTGTAATGTACACAACCACACCCACAACAATACATACTGTAATGTACACACCCACAACAATACATACTGTAATGTACACACACACCCACAACAATACATACTGTAATGTACACCCACAACAATACATACTGTAATGTACACCCACAACAATACATACTGTAATGTACAACAATACACACCCACAACAATACATACTGTAATGTACACCCACAACAATACATACTGTAATGTACACCCACAACAATACATACTGTAATGTACACCCACAACAATACATACTGTAATGTACACCCACACCCACAACAATACATACTGTAATGTACACCCACACAATACATACTGTAATGTACCCACAACAATACATACTGTAATGTACACCACACAACAATACATACTGTAATGTACACACACCCACAACAATACATACTGTAATGTACACCCACACCCACAACAATACATACTGTAATGTACATACTGTAATGTACACACCCACAACAATACATACTGTAATGTACACCCACAACAATACATACTGTAATGTACACCCACAACAATACATACTGTAATGTACACCCACACCCACAACAATACATACTGTAATGTACACCCACAACAATACATACTGTAATGTACCACACCCACAACAATACATACTGTAATGTACACCCACAACAATACATACTGTAATGTACACCCACAACAATACATACTGTAATGTACACCCACACCCACAACAATACATACTGTAATGTACACCCACACCACAACAACACATACTGTAATACATACTGTAATGTACACCCACAACAATACATACTGTAATGTACACACCCACAACAATACATACTGTAATGTACACCCACACACAACAATACATACTGTAATGTACACACACAACAATACATACTGTAATGTACACCACACAACAATACATACTGTAATGTACACCCACACCCACAACAATACATACTGTAATGTACACCCACAACAATACATACTGTAATGTACACACACAACAATACATACTGTAATGTACACCCACAACAATACATACTGTAATGTACACAACATACCCACAACAATACATACTGTAATGTACACACACAACAATACATACTGTAATGTACACAACATACTGTAATGTACACAACAATACATACTGTAATGTACACCCACACCCACAACAATACATACTGTAATGTACACCCACACCCACAACAATACATACTGTAATGTACACACACACACAACAATACATACTGTAATGTACACCCACACCCACAACAATACATACTGTAATGTACACCCACAACAATACATACTGTAATGTACACACACAACAATACATACTGTAATGTACACACACCCACAACAATACATACTGTAATGTACACCCACACCCACAACAATACATACTGTAATGTACACACACCCACAACAATACATACTGTAATGTACACCACACAACAATACATACTGTAATGTACACCACACAACATAATACATACTGTAATGTACACACACCCACAACAATACATACTGTAATGTACACCCACACCCACAACAATACATACTGTAATGTACACCCACACAATACATACACAACAATACATACTGTAATGTACACCCACAACAATACATACTGTAATGTACACCCACAACAATACATACTGTAATGTACACACAACACATACAATACATACTGTAATGTACACCCACACCCACAACAATACATACTGTAATGTACACCCACAACAATACATACTGTAATGTACACACCCACAACAATACATACTGTAATGTACACCCACAACAAACATACTGTAATGTACAATACATACTGTAATGTACACCACACACAATACATACACAACAATACATACTGTAATGTACACCCACAACAATACATACTGTAATGTACACACACAACAATACATACTGTAATGTACACCCACAACAATACATACTGTAATGTACCCACACCCACAACAATACATACTGTAATGTACACCCACAACAATACATACTGTAATGTACACCCACACACAACACAACAATACATACTGTAATGTACACCCACAACAATACATACTGTAATGTACACACACCCACAACAATACATACTGTAATGTACACACACCCAACAATACATACTGTAATGTACACCCACAACAATACATACTGTAATGTACACCCACAACAATACATACTGTAATGTACACAATACATACACACCCACAACAATACATACTGTAATGTACACCCACAACAATACATACTGTAATGTACACCCACAACAATACATACTGTAATGTACACCCACAACAATACATACTGTAATGTACACACACAACAATACATACTGTAATGTACACACCACACCCACAACAATACATACTGTAATGTACACCCACAACAATACATACTGTAATGTACACCCACAACAATACATACTGTAATGTACACACCCACAACAATACATACTGTAATGTACACACACCCACAACAATACATACTGTAATGTACACCCACACCCACAACAATACATACTGTAATGTACACCACAACACCCACAACAATACATACTGTAATGTACACCCACAACAATACATACTGTAATGTACACACACACAACAATACAACAATACATACTGTAATGTACACACACCCACAACAATACATACTGTAATGTACACACCCACAACAATACATACTGTAATGTACACCCACACCCACAACAATACATACTGTAATGTACACACACCCACAACAATACATACTGTAATGTACACCCACAACAATACATACACCCACAACAATACATACTGTAATGTACACACACACCCACAACAATACATACTGTAATGTACACCCACAACAATACATACTGTAATGTACACACACCCACAACAATACAATACATACTGTAATGTACACCCACAACAATACATACTGTAATGTACACCCACAACAATACATACTGTAATGTACACACAACCACAACAATACATACTGTAATGTACACCCACACCCACAACAATACATACTGTAATGTACACCCACACCCACAACAATACATACTGTAATGTACACACACAACAATACATACTGTAATGTACACACCCACAACAATACATACTGTAATGTACACCCACACCCACAACAATACATACTGTAATGTACACCACACCCACAACAATACATACTGTAATGTACATACTGTAATGTACACACAACAATACATACTGTAATGTACACACCACACCCACAACAATACATACTGTAATGTACACACCCACAACAATACATACTGTAATGTACACCCACAACAATACATACTGTAATGTACACACACAACAATACATACTGTAATGTACACCCACACCCACAACAATACATACTGTAATGTACACCCACAACAATACATACTGTAATGTACACCCACAACAATACATACTGTAATGTACACACACAACAATACATACTGTAATGTACACACCACAACAATACATACTGTAATGTACACATACTGTAATGTACCCACAACAATACATACTGTAATGTACACCCACACCCACAACAATACATACTGTAATGTACACACACAACAATACATACTGTAATGTACACCCACAACAATACATACTGTAATGTACACCCACAACAATACATACTGTAATGTGTACACACCCACAACAATACATACTGTAATGTACACCCACAACATACTGTAATGTACACCCACAACAATACATACTGTAATGTACACACACACACAACAATACATACTGTAATGTACACCCACAACAATACATACTGTAATACACACCAACACACCCACAACAATACATACTGTAATGTACACACCCACAACAATACATACTGTAATGTACACACACAACAATACATACTGTAATGTACACCCACAACAATACATACTGTAATGTACACACACACCCACAACAATACATACTGTAATGTACACACACAACAATACATACTGTAATGTACACCCACACCCACAACAATACATACTGTAATGTACACCCACAACACATACTGTAATGTACACACAACAATACATACTGTAATGTACACACACAACAATACACTGTAATGTACCACAACAATACATACTGTAATGTACACACCCACAACAATACATACTGTAATGTACACCCACACCCACAACAATACATACTGTAATGTACACACAACAATACATACTGTAATGTACACCACACAACAATACATACTGTAATGTACACAACAATACATACTGTAATGTACACCCACAACAATACATACTGTAATGTACACCCACACCCACAACAATACATACTGTAATGTACACACACCCACAACAATACATACTGTAATGTACACCCACACCCACAACAATACATACTGTAATGTACACCCACAACAATACATACTGTAATGTACACCCACACCCACAACAATACATACTGTAATGTACACCCACAACAATACATACTGTAATGTACACCCACAACAATACATACTGTAATGTACACCCACACCCACAACAATACATACTGTAATGTACACCCACACCCACAACAATACATACTGTAATGTACACACACATACACAACAATACATACTGTAATGTACACACAATACTGTAATGTACCACAACAATACATACTGTAATGTACACCCACACCCACAACAATACATACTGTAATGTACACACCACACAATACATACACACCCACAACAATACATACTGTAATGTACACCCACAACAATACATACTGTAATGTACACCCACAACAATACATACTGTAATGTACACCCACACCCACAACAATACATACTGTAATGTACACACACCCACAACAATACATACTGTAATGTACACACACAACAATACATACTGTAATGTACACACACACAACAATACATACTGTAATGTACACACACCCACAACAATACATACTGTAATGTACACACACACAACAATACATACTGTAATGTACACACACAACAATACATACTGTAATGTACACCCACAACAATACATACTGTAATGTACACAACAATACACACACCACAACAATACATACTGTAATGTACACACACCCACAACAATACATACTGTAATGTACACCCACAACAATACATACTGTAATGTACACACCCACAACAATACATACTGTAATGTACACCCACACCCACAACAATACATACTGTAATGTACACCCACACCCACAACAATACATACTGTAATGTACACCCACACCCACAACAATACATACTGTAATGTACACACCCACAACAATACATACTGTAATGTACACCCACAACAATACATACTGTAATGTACACCCACATACTGTAATGTACCACAACAATACATACTGTAATGTACACCCACACCCACAACAATACATACTGTAATGTACACCCACACCCACAACAATACATACTGTAATGTACACCACACAACAATACATACTGTAATGTACACACACACCCACAACAATACATACTGTAATGTACACACCCACAACAATACATACTGTAATGTACACCACAACAATACATACTGTAATGTACACACCCACAACAATACATACTGTAATGCACACCCACACCCACAACAATACATACTGTAATGTACACCACAACAATACATACTGTAATGTACACACACACAACAATACATACTGTAATGTACACACACAACAATACATACTGTAATGTACACCCACAACAATACATACTGTAATGTACACCCACACCCACAACAATACATACTGTAATGTACACACACCCACAACAATACATACTGTAATGTACACCCACAACAATACATACTGTAATGTACACCCACAACAATACATACTGTAATGTACACACACAACAATACATACTGTAATGTACACACACAACAATACATACTGTAATGTACACCCACACCCACAACAATACATACTGTAATGTACACCCACAACAATACATACTGTAATGTACACCCACACCCACAACAATACATACTGTAATAACAATACACACCCACAACAATACATACATAATGTACACACACCCACAACAATACATACTGTAATGTACACACAACAATACATACTGTAATGTACACCCACACCCACACAATACATACTGTAATGTACACCACATACATACACAACAATACATACTGTAATGTACACCCACAACAATACATACTGTAATGTACACCCACAACCACAACAATACATACTGTAATGTACACACCCACAACAATACATACTGTAATGTACACCCACACCCACAACAATACATACTGTAATGTACACCCACACAACAATACACAACAATACATACTGTAATGTACACCCACAACAATACATACTGTAATGTACACCCACAACAATACATACCCACAACAATACATACTGTAATGTACACAACCACAACAATACATACTGTAATGTACACAACACAACAATACATACTGTAATGTACACACACAACAATACATACTGTAATGTACACCCACACCCACAACAATACATACTGTAATGTACACAATACATACACCCACAACAATACATACTGTAATGTACACCCACAACAATACATACTGTAATGTACACCCACAACAATACATACTGTAATGTACACACACAACAATACATACTGTAATGTACACACACAACAATACATACTGTAATGTACACCCACACCCACAACAATACATACTGTAATGTACACCCACACCCACAACAATACATACTGTAATGTACACCACACAACAATACATACTGTAATGTACACACACAACAATACATACTGTAATGTACACACCCACAACAATACATACTGTAATGTACACCCACACCCACAACAATACATACTGTAATGTAATGTACACCCACAACAATACATACTGTAATGTACACCCACACCCACAACAATACATACTGTAATACACCCACACCCACAACAATACATACTGTAATGTACACCACACACACAACAATACATACTGTAATGTACACCCACAACAATACATACTGTAATGTACACAACAATACATACTGTAATGTACACACACACACAACAATACATACTGTAATGTACACCCACAACAATACATACTGTAATGTACAATACATACCACACCCACAACAATACATACTGTAATGTACACCCACAACAATACATACTGTAATGTACACCCACACCACAACAATACATACTGTAATGTACACACACAACAATACATACTGTAATGTACACACAACACAACAATACATACTGTAATGTACACATACTGTAATGTACACCCACAACAATACATACTGTAATGTACACCCACACCCACAACAATACATACTGTAATGTACACCCACAACAATACATACTGTAATGTACACCCACAACAATACATACTGTAATGTACACACCCACAACAATACATACTGTAATGTACACACCCACAACAATACATACTGTAATGTACACCCACAACAATACATACTGTAATGTACACACCCACAACAATACATACTGTAATGTACACCCACAACAATACATACTGTAATGTACACCCACACCCACAACAATACATACTGTAATGTACACCCACAACAATACACACCACACAACAATACATACTGTAATGTACACCCACAACAATACATACTGTAATGTACACCCACACCCACAACAATACATACTGTAATGTACACCCACAACAATACATACTGTAATGTACACACACACAACAATACATACTGTAATGTACACAATACATACAACAATACATACTGTAATGTACACCCACACCCACAACAATACATACTGTAATGTACACACACAACAATACATACTGTAATGTACACCCACACCCACAACAATACATACTGTAATGTACACCACACAACAATACATACTGTAATGTACACCACACAACAATACATACTGTAATGTACACAATACATACACAACAATACATACTGTAATGTACACCCACACACAACAATACATACTGTAATGTACACCCACAACAATACATACTGTAATGTACACCCACACCCACAACAATACATACTGTAATGTACACCACACAACAATACATACTGTAATGTACACACAACAATACATACTGTAATGTACACCCACAACAATACATACTGTAATGTACACCCACACAATACCACAACAATACATACTGTAATGTACACCCACACCCACAACAATACATACTGTAATGTACACCCACACCCACAACAATACATACTGTATGTGTACACCCACAACAATACATACTGTAATGTACACCCACAACAATACATACTGTAATGTACACCCACAACAATACATACTGTAATGTACACCACACAATACACTGTAATACATACTGTAATGTAATGTACACACACACAACAATACATAATGTAATGTACACCACAACAATACATACTGTAATGTACACCCACACCCACAACAATACATACTGTAATGTACACACACACAATACCACAACAATACATACTGTAATGTACACCCACAACAATACATACTGTAATGTACACACACACAACAATACATACTGTAATGTACACCCACAACAATACATACTGTAATGTACACCCACAACAATACATACTGTAATGTACACCCACACCCACAACAATACATACTGTAATGTACACACACCCACAACAATACATACTGTAATGTACACCCACACACAACAATACATACTGTAATGTACACACACAACAATACATACTGTAATGTACACACACCCACAACAATACATACTGTAATGTACACCACAACAATACATACTGTAATGTACACCCACACCCACAACAATACATACTGTAATGTACACAACACATACTGTAATGTACACAACAATACATACTGTAATGTACACCCACACCCACAACAATACATACTGTAATGTACACCCACAACAATACATACTGTAATGTACACACAACAATACATACACCCACAACAATACATACTGTAATGTACACACACACAACAATACATACTGTAATGTACACCCACAACAATACATACTGTAATGTACACCCACACCCACAACAATACATACTGTAATGTACACCCACAACACATACCACAACAATACATACTGTAATGTACACCACACCCACAACAATACATACTGTAATGTACACCCACAACAATACATACTGTAATGTACACACACCCACAACAATACATACTGTAATGTACACCCACAACAATACATACTGTAATGTACACCCACACCCACAACAATACATACTGTAATGTACACCACACAACAATACATATACATACTGTACACCCACACAATACATACTGTAATGTACACACACAACAATACATACTGTAATGTACACACACAACAATACATACTGTAATGTACACCCACACCCACAACAATACATACTGTAATGTACACCCACACCCACAACAATACATACTGTAATGTACACCCACAACAATACATACTGTAATGTACACCCACAACAATACATACTGTAATGTACACCCACAACAATACATACTGTAATGTACACACACACCACACAACAATACATACTGTAATGTACACCCACAACAATACATACTGTAATGTACACCCACACCCACAACAATACATACTGTAATGTACACCCACAACAATACATACTGTAATGTACAACACACAACAATACATACTGTAATGTACACCCACAACAATACATACTGTAATGTACACACACCCACAACAATACATACTGTAATGTACACACCCACAACAATACATACTGTAATGTACACACAACAATACATACTGTAATGTACACCCACAACAATACATACTGTAATGTACACCCACAACAATACATACTGTAATGTACACCCACACCCACAACAATACATACTGTAATGTACACACACCCACAACAATACATACTGTAATGTACACCCACACCATACACAACAATACATACTGTAATGTACACCCACAACAATACATACTGTAATACACACCCACATACCACAACAATACATACTGTAATGTACACCCACACAATACATACACAACAATACATACTGTAATGTACACCCACACACAACAATACATACTGTAATGTACACCCACACCCACAACAATACATACTGTAATGTACACCCACACCCACAACAATACATACTGTAATGTACACCCACAACAATACATACTGTAATGTACACCCACACCCACAACAATACATACTGTAATGTACACCCACACCCACAACAATACATACTGTAATGTACACACACAACAATACATACTGTAATGTACACCACAACAATACATACTGTAATGTACACCCACACCCACAACAATACATACTGTAATGTACACCAACACACATACACAACAATACATACTGTAATGTACACACACAATACAATACATACTGTAATGTACAACACACACAATACATAATGTAATGTACACACAACAATACATACTGTAATACACCCACACACACATACATAACAATACATACTGTAATGTACACCACACAACAATACATACTGTAATGTACACACCCACAACAATACATACTGTAATGTACACCCACACCCACAACAATACATACTGTAATGTACACACACCACAATAATACATAATGTAATGTACACACACAACAATACATACTGTAATGTACACCCACACCCACAACAATACATACTGTAATGTACACACACCCACAACAATACATACTGTAATGTACACCCACAACAATACATACTGTAATGTACACCCACAACAATACATACTGTAATGTACACCCACACCCACAACAATACATACTGTAATGTACACCCACAACAATACATACTGTAATGTACACACACAACAATACATACAATGTACAATACATAATACATACTGTAATGTACACCCACACAATACCACAACAATACATACTGTAATGTACACACACCCACAACAATACATACTGTAATGTACACCCACACCCACAACAATACATACTGTAATGTACACCCACAACAATACATACTGTAATGTGTACACCCACAACAATACATACTGTAATGTACATACCACACCCACAACAATACATACTGTAATGTACACACCCACAACAATACATACTGTAATGTACACACCCACAACAATACATACTGTAATGTACACCCACACCCACAACAATACATACTGTAATGTACACCCACAACAATACATACTGTAATGTACACCCACAACAATACATACTGTAATGTACACCCACACCCACAACAATACATACTGTAATGTACAATGTACACACCCACAACAATACATACTGTAATGTACACCCACACCCACAACAATACATACTGTAATGTACACCCACACCCACAAATACATACTGTAATGTACACACAACAATACATACTGTAATGTACACCAACACAACAATACATACTGTAATGTACACCCACACCCACAACAATACATACTGTAATGTACACCCACAACAATACATACTGTAATGTACACACACAACAATACATACTGTAATGTACACCCACAACAATACATACTGTAATGTACACCCACAACAATACATACTGTAATGTACACCCACACCCACAACAATACATACTGTAATGTACACCCACACCCACAACAATACATACTGTAATGTACACACCCACAACAATACATACTGTAATGTACACCCACAACAATACATACTGTAATGTACACACCCACAACAATACATACTGTAATGTACACACACACACACAACAATACATACTGTAATGTACACCCACAACAATACATACTGTAATGTACACACACCCACAACAATACATACTGTAATGTACACACCCACAACAATACATACTGTAATGTACACACACACAACAATACATACTGTAATGTACACCACACCCACAACAATACATACTGTAACCACAACAATACATACTGTAATGTACACAACAATACATACTGTAATGTACACACACAACAATACATACTGTAATGTACACAACACAACAATACATACACACCCACAACAATACATACTGTAATGTACACCCACACCCACAACAATACATACTGTAATGTACACCCACAACAATACATACTGTAATGTACACCCACACCCACAACAATACATACTGTAATGTACACCCACAACAATACATACTGTAATGTACACACACACAACAATACATACTGTAATGTACACCCACAACAATACATACTGTAATGTACACCACACCACAACAATACATACTGTAATGTACACCCACACCCACAACAATACATACTGTAATGTACACCCACACCCACAACAATACATACTGTAATGTACACACACAACAATACATACTGTAATGTACAACCACACCCACAACAATACATACTGTAATGTACACCCACACAACAATACATGTAATGTACACACACAACAATACATACTGTAATGTACACACACAACAATACATACTGTAATGTACACAACAATACACACAACAATACATACTGTAATGTACACCCACAACAATACATACTGTAATGTACCCACACCCACAACAATACATACTGTAATGTACACAATACATACTGTAACAACAATACATACTGTAATGTACACACACAATACATACATACTGTAATGTACACCCACAACAATACATACTGTAATGTACACACAACACACCCACAACAATACATACTGTAATGTACACACACAACAATACATACTGTAATGTACACACACCCACAACAATACATACTGTAATGTACACCCACAACAATACATACTGTAATGTACACACACAACACAACAATACATACTGTAATGTACACCACAACAATACATACTGTAATGTACACCCACACCCACAACAATACATACTGTAATGTACACCCACACCCACAACAATACATACTGTAATGTACACCCACAACAATAATACTGTAATGTACACCCACACCCACAACAATACATACTGTAATGTACACCCACAACAATACATACTGTAATGTACATACTGTAATGTACACCACACAACAATACATACTGTAACAACAATACATACTGTAATGTACACCCACAACAATACATACTGTAATGTACACCCACACCCACAACAATACATACTGTAATGTACACACAACACACCCACAACAATACATACTGTAACACCACACACACACAACAATACTGTAATACTGTAATGTACACATACCACAACAATACATACTGTAATGTACACACACAACAATACATACTGTAATGTACACCACACAACAATACATACTGTAATGTACACCCACAACAATACATACTGTAATGTACACCCACACCCACAACAATACATACTGTAATGTACTGTAATGTACACACCCACAACAATACATACTGTAATGTACACCCACACCCACAACAATACATACTGTAATGTACACCCACAACAATACATACTGTAATGTACACACACAACAATACATACTGTAATGTACACCCACACCCACAACAATACATACTGTAATGTAATACACAACACACCCACAACAATACATACTGTAATGTACACCACACAACAATACATACTGTAATGTAATGTACACCACACAACAATACATACTGTAATACATACTGTAATGTACACACACCCACAACAATACATACTGTAATGTACACACACAACAATACATACTGTAATGTACACACACCCACAACAATACATACTGTAATGTACACACCCACAACAATACATACTGTAATGTACACACACACAACAATACATACTGTAATGTACACACACCCACAACAATACATACTGTAATGTACACACACACACCCACAACAATACATACTGTAATGTACACACCCACAACAATACATACTGTAATGTACACCCACAACAATACATACTGTAATGTACACCCACAACAATACATACTGTAATGTACACCCACAACAATACATACTGTAATGTACACACACAACAATACATACATACTGTAATGTACACCCACACCCACAACAATACATACTGTAATGTACACCCACAACAATACATACTGTAATGTACACCCACAACAATACATACTGTAATGTACACCCACACCCACAACAATACATACTGTAATGTACACCACACCCACAACAATACATACTGTAATGTACACACCCACAACAATACATACTGTAATGTACACCCACACCCACAACAATACATACTGTAATGTACACCCACAACAATACATACTGTAATGTACAATACATACCCACACACCACAACAATACATACTGTAATGTACACAATACCACACCCACAACAATACATACTGTAATGTACACCCACAACAATACATACTGTAATGTACACCCACAACAATACATACTGTAATGTACACACCCACAACAATACATACTGTAATGTACACCCACACCCACAACAATACATACTGTAATGTACACACAACAATACATACTGTAATGTACACACCCACAACAATACATACTGTAATGTACACACACAACAATACATACTGTAATGTACACACCACAACAATACATACTGTAATGTACACCCACACCCACAACAATACATACTGTAATGTACACACACAACAATACATACTGTAATGTACACCACACCCACAACAATACATACTGTAATGTACACCCACAACAATACATACTGTAATGTACACCCACAACAATACATACTGTAATGTACACCACACAACAATACATACTGTAATGTACACACCACACAATACATACTGTAATGTACATACTGTAATGTACACCCACACCCACAACAATACATACTGTAATGTACACCCACAACAATACATACTGTAATGTACACCCACAACAATACATACTGTAATGTACACCCACAACAATACATACTGTAATGTACACACACCCACAACAATACATACTGTAATGTACACCCACAACAATACATACTGTAATGTACACACACAACAATACATACTGTAATGTACACCCACACCCACAACAATACATACTGTAATGTACACACACACACAACAATACATACTGTAACACACCACAACAATACATACTGTAATGTACACCCACAACAATACATACTGTAATGTACACACCCACAACAATACATACTGTAATGTACACCCACACCCACAACAATACATACTGTAATGTACACCCACAACAATACATACTGTAATGTACACCCACAACAATACATACTGTAATGTACCCACACCCACAACAATACATACTGTAATGTACACCCACAACAATACATACTGTAATGTACACACACCCACAACAATACATACTGTAATGTACACACACAACAATACATACTGTAATGTACACACCACACCCACAACAATACATACTGTAATGTACACACCCACAACAATACATACTGTAATGTACACCCACAACAATACATACTGTAATGTACACCTGTAATGTACACAACAATACATAATACATAATGTACACCCACACCCACAACAATACATACTGTAATGTACACCCACAACAATACATACTGTAATGTACACACACCCACAACAATACATACTGTAATGTACACACACAACAATACATACTGTAATGTACACACCCACAACAATACATACTGTAATGTACACCCACACAATACATACTGTAAACAATACATACAATGTAATGTACACCAACACACCCACAACAATACATACTGTAATGTACAACACAACAATACATACTGTAATGTACACACACAACAATACATACTGTAATGTACACACACCACACAACAATACATACTGTAATGTACACACACAACAATACATACTGTAATGTACACACACAACAATACATACTGTAATGTACACCCACACCCACAACAATACATACTGTAATGTACACCCACACCCACAACAATACATACTGTAATGTACACCCACAACAATACATACTGTAATGTACACCACACAACAATACATACTGTAATGTACACACACAACACATACAATACATACTGTAATGTACACCCACAACAATACATACACACACAACAATACATACTGTAATGTACACACACACAACAATACATACTGTAATGTACACCCACAAACATACAATACATACTGTAATGTACACCCACACCCACAACAATACATACTGTAATGTACACCACACAACAATACATACTGTAATGTACACCCACAACAATACATACTGTAATGTACAACACACACAACAATACATACTGTAATGTACACCCACAACAATACATACTGTAATGTACACCACACAACAATACAATACATAATGTAATGTACACCCACAACAATACATACTGTAATGTACACCCACACCCACAACAATACATACTGTAATGTACACCCACACCACAACAATACATACTGTAATGTACACACACCCACAACAATACATACTGTAATGTACACCACACAACAATACATACTGTAATGTACACCCACAACAATACATACTGTAATGTACACCCACAACAATACATACTGTAATGTACACCCACAACAATACATACTGTAATGTACACCCACAACAATACATACTGTAATGTACACCCACAACAATACATACTGTAATGTACACCCACACCCACAACAATACATACTGTAATGTAACACACACAATACACACAACAATACATACTGTAATGTACACACACAACAATACATACTGTAATGTACACCCACAACAATACATACTGTAATGTACACCCACACCCACAACAATACATACTGTAATGTACACACACAACAATACATACTGTAATGTACACACCCACAACAATACATACTGTAATGTACACCCACAACAATACATACTGTAATGTACACACACAACAATACATACTGTAATGTACACACACAACAATACATACTGTAATGTACACCCACACCCACAACAATACATACTGTAATGTACACACACACCCACAACAATACATACTGTAATGTACACCCACAACAATACATACTGTAATGTACACCCACAACAATACATACTGTAATGTACACATACAACAATACATACTGTAACACACCCACAACAATACATACTGTAATGTACACCCACACCCACAACAATACATACTGTAATGTACACCCACATACATACTGTAATGTACACCCACACCCACAACAATACATACTGTAATGTACACCCACAACAATACATACTGTAATGTACACCCACACCCACAACAATACATACTGTAATGTACACACACAACAATACATACTGTAATGTACACACACCCACAACAATACATACTGTAATGTACACCCACAACAATACATACTGTAATGTACACACCCACAACAATACATACTGTAATGTACACCCACAACAATACATACTGTAATGTACACCCACACCCACAACAATACATACTGTAATGTACACCCACACCCACAACAATACATACTGTAATGTACACACACACATACCACAACAATACATACTGTAATGTACACACACAACAATACATACTGTAATGTACACCACACCCACAACAATACATACTGTAATGTACACCCACACCCACAACAATACATACTGTAATGTACACACACAACAATACATACTGTAATGTACACCCACAACAATACATACTGTAATGTACACACCAATACACAACAATACATACTGTAATGTACACCCACACCCACAACAATACATACTGTAATGTACACACACAACAATACATACTGTAATGTACACACACACAACAATACATACTGTAATGTACACCCACAACAATACATACTGTAATGTACACACACCCACAACAATACATACTGTAATGTACACACACAACAATACATACTGTAATGTACACCCACCCACAACAATACATACTGTAATGTACACCCACACCCACAACAATACATACTGTAATGTAACACACACACCCACAACAATACATACTGTAATGTACACACACAACAATACATACTGTAATGTACACCACACCCACAACAATACATACTGTAATGTACACCCACACCCACAACAATACATACTGTAATGTACACCCACAACAATACATACTGTAATGTACACCCACAACAATACATACTGTAATGTACACCCACACCCACAACAATACATACGTAATGTACACACACACCCTGTAACAACAATACATACTGTAATGTACATACACACCCACAACAATACATACTGTAATGTACACCCACCCACAACAATACATACTGTAATGTACACCCACAACAATACATACTGTAATGTACACCCACACCCACAACAATACATACTGTAATGTACACCCACACCCACAACAATACATACTGTAATGTACACCACACACCCACAACAATACATACTGTAATGTACACCCACAACAATACATACTGTAATGTGTACACACCACACCCACAACAATACATACTGTAATGTACACCCACAACAATACATACTGTAATGTACACCCACAACAATACATACTGTAACCCACAACAATACATACTGTAATGTACACACACACAACAATACATACTGTAATGTACACACACAACAATACATACTGTAATGTACACCCACACCCACAACAATACATACTGTAATGTACACCCACACCCACAACAATACATACTGTAATGTACACACCACACACCCAAACAATACATACTGTAATGTACACACACAACAATACATACTGTAATGTACACACACACAACAATACATACTGTAATGTACACACACAACAATACATACTGTAATGTACACCCACACCCACAACAATACATACTGTAATGTACACACCCACAACAATACATACTGTAATGTACACCCACACCCACAACAATACATACTGTAATGTACACCCACAACAATACATACTGTAATGTACACACACACAACAATACATACTGTAATGTACACTGTAATGTACACCCACAACAATACATACTGTAATGTACACACACACACCCACAACAATACATACTGTAATGTACACCCACACCCACAACAATACATACTGTAATGTACACACACCCACAACAATACATACTGTAATGTACACACACACAACAATACATACTGTAATGTACACCCACACCCACAACAATACATACTGTAATGTACACACCCACAACAATACATACTGTAATGCAACACACAACAATACATACTGTAATGTACACCCACCACAACAATACATACTGTAATGTACACACACCCACAACAATACATACTGTAATGTACACCACACAACAATACATACTGTAATGTACAACCACACCCACAACAATACATACTGTAATGTACACACACAACAATACATACTGTAATGTACACACACAACAATACATATGTAATGTACACCCACAACAATACATACTGTAATGTACACCCACAACAATACATACTGTAATGTACACCCACAACAATACATACTGTAATGTACACCCACAACAATACATACTGTAATGTACACACACAACAATACATACTGTAATGTACACACACCCACAACAATACATACTGTAATGTACACCCACACCCACAACAATACATACTGTAATGTACACCCACAACAATACATACTGTAATGTACACCCACACCCACAACAATACATACTGTAATGTACACCCACAACAATACATACTGTAATGTACACACACACCCACAACAATACATACTGTAATGTACACACACACAACAATACATACTGTAATGTACACCCACACACAACAACACACTGTAATGTACACCCACACAACAATACATACTGTAATGTACACATACACCCACAACAATACATACTGTAATGTACACCCACAACAATACATACTGTAATGTACACACACAACAATACATACTGTAATGTACACCACACAACATACATATACATACTGTAATGTACACACCCACAACAATACATACTGTAATGTACACACACAACAATACATACTGTAATGTACACACACAACAATACATACTGTAATGTACACCCACAACAATACATACTGTAATGTACACCCACACAATACATACAACAATACATACTGTAATGTACACACCCACAACAATACATACTGTAATGTACACACACCCACAACAATACATACTGTAATGTACACCCACAACAATACATACTGTAATGTACACACACAACAATACATACTGTAATGTACACACAACAATACATACTGTAATAATACACACACAACAATACATACTGTAATGTACACAACAATACATACTGTAATGTACACCCACACCCACAACAATACATACTGTAATGTACACACACACCCACAACAATACATACTGTAATGTACACACACAACAATACATACTGTAATGTACACACCCACAACAATACATACTGTAATGTACACCCACATACACAACAATACATACTGTAATGTACACACACAACAATACATACTGTAATGTACACCCACACCCACAACAATACATACTGTAATGTACACCACACAACAATACATACTGTAATGTACACCCACACCCACAACAATACATACTGTAATGTACACCCACAACAATACATACTGTAATGTACACCCACACCCACAACAATACATACTGTAATGTACACCCACACCCACAACAATACATACTGTAATGTACACACACACCCACAACAATACATACTGTAATGTACACCCACAACAATACATACACAACAATACATACTGTAATGTACAAACACAACAATACATACACACCCACAACAATACATACTGTAATGTACACACACACCCACAACAATACATACTGTAATGTACACACACAACAATACATACTGTAATGTACACCCACACCCACAACAATACATACTGTAATGTACACACACACACACAACAATACATACATGTAACACATACCACAACAATACATACTGTAATGTACACCCACAACAATACATACTGTAATGTACACACACACCCACAACAATACATACTGTAAGGGAAGACCCCCTGAAGTGGACAAAAATGCATGGGAAGTCATTGGCATCGGACAAACCATATACACATTGGCCAATACCACCCAATTCGGCGTAAATTCGTGCAAAGTGTATTGCAACTGCCATATGGCGATTGCCTATTGTAACACTTTAAAAATTCAACAGGTGGCGAATTCGCTCCACCATGGTTTTTCATATTGGAAAATGGCACCCAAGTCAACATCCAAAAGCAAAATTTTGAAAAAATGATTTTTTGTCAAAAACTTATCATTAAAAAAGTGCTTTCTGGACCGTTTTTCGAAATTCTTTCGATTTTTTTGTCAATTACACATGTGTAAGAACTGTATGAATATACTTTTGTCCAATTTTATCATCATTTTTTTTTTTTTTTTTTACATGGGCATAAGTAATATGTTTTGTCCACTTTCAATATTTTCATAGGAAGTCAAAAGTCAAAAGTCAAAAATGTCAAAATTTTGTAAAAACTTTTAAAAAGTGCCTGGACCGTTTTTCGAAATTCTTTCGATTTTTTTGTCAATTACACATGTGTAAGAACTGTATGAATATACTTTTGTCCAATTTTATCATCATATTTTTTTTTTTTTTTACATGGGCATAAGTAAATGTTTTGTCCACTTTCAAAAATGTCAAAATTTTGTAAAAACTTCACACACCCTTAAAAAAGTCAATTACACAAAGTGTATAAGAACTGTATCAAAAATATCGGACAAACCATATGAAATTTCAATTCTCAAAAATGCAAAATTGATGAAACAGGATTGTCAATTACAAATTAAGTTGTGTTGATTTCATCATGTCCATTTTTTGTCATTTACACATGGCATTTACAATAATTTTGACATGCTCAAAAGCAAAAACTGTATGAATATACTGCTTTTTGTTTTCAATTTTATTTTGTCAATTCATATGTTTTTTTTTTTTTTTACATGGGCATAAGTAATATGTTTTGTCCACTTTCAATATGATTTCATAGGAAGTCAAAAGTCAAAAGTCAAAAATGTCAAAATTTTGTAAAAAACTTCACACACCCTTAAAAAAGTGCTTTCTGGACCGTTTTTTGTAATTTTGTGTCAATTACACACGTATAAGAACTGTATCAACATACTTTAGTTGTATTCTACCATATGAAATTTGACATTCTCAAAAATGCAAAATTGACTGGCCTGATGAACACAGGATGGCCGAGCAGTGATAGTTGTTCCTTTCCATCACTCGTTGTGTTGATTTCATCATGTCCATTTGGTGATGTCTTTTCACATACAATCATATTGCAAGTGCACGTGCATTTGCAATATGGTTCAATGGGCATTTACCATATGAAATTTGACATGCTCAAAAATCCTGCAGAAATGCAAAATTGACTGGCCAGATGAACTCGGGATGGCCTGGCAGTGATAGTTGCTCCTTTCCATCGCTCGTTGTGTTGACTTCATCCTGTCCATTTTGTGATGTCTTTTCACATACAATCATATTGCAAGTGCACGTGCATTTGCAATATGGTTCAATGGGCATTTACCATATGAAATTTGACATGCTCAAAAATGCAAAATTGACTGGCCTGATGAACACAGGATGGCCGAGCAGTGATAGTTGTTCCTTTCCATCACTCGTTGTGTTGATTTCATCATGTCCATTTGGTGATGTCTTTTCACATACAATCATATTGCAAGTGCACGTGCATTTGCAATATGGTTCAATGGGCATTTACCATATGAAAATTGACATGCTCAAAAATCCTGCAGAAATGCAAAATTGACTGGCCAGATGAACCGGGATGGCCAGGATGGGGCAGTGATAGTTGTTCCTTTCCATCACTCGTTGTGTTGATTTCATCATGTCCATTTGGTGGTGTTTTTTCACTATAGAATCATATTGCAAATGCACGTGCATTGTTGTGCAACTGGTAACCCAAAAATAAAAATATGGTGATTTCATTATGTCCATTTGGTGATGTCTTTTCACATACAATCATATTGCAAGTGCACGTGCATTTGCAATATGGTTCAATGGGCATTTACCATATGAAATTTGACATGCTCAAAAATCATGCAGAAATGCAAAATTGACTGGCCAGATGAACTCGGGATGGCCTGGCAGTGATAGTTGTTCCTTTCCATCACTCGTTGTGTTGATTTCATCATGTCCATTTGGTGGTGTTTTTTCACTATAGAATCATATTGCAAATGCACGTGCATTGTTGTGCAACTGGTAACCCGATGAACACAGGATGGCCGAGCAGTGATAGTTGTTCCTTT
>NC_056430.1:1229218-1231710 GCF_018296145.1 Oncorhynchus tshawytscha | reverse complement strand
TTTGGTGATGTCTTTTCACATACAATCATATTGCAAGTGCACGTGCATTTGCAATATGGTTCAATGGGCATTTACCATATGAAATTTGACATGCTCAAAAAATGCAAAAATTGACTGGCCTGATGAACACAGGATGGCCGAGCAGTGATAGTTGTTCCTTTCCATCACTCGTTGTGTTGATTTCATCATGTCCATTTGGTGGTGTTTTTCACTATAGAATCATATTGCAAATGCAAGTGCATTGTTGTGCAACTGGTAACCCAAAAATAAAAATATGGTTGTAAATGCATTTACCGGGACTCCTATTGTCCATGCCCGCTATGGGGAGCACCCTGCTACGGCCCTCTATCCATGGGGGCCGTCCTGAGTGCTTTATGGACTGTTTAAAATAGGCACCTGGTAACCCAAAAATAAAAATATGGTTGTAAAATGCATTTACCGGTAATTCTGATATTAATGCCCGCTATGGGAACACAGGATGGCCGGGCAGTGATAGTTGTTCCTTTCCATCACTCGTTGTGTTGATTTCATCATGTCCATTTGGTGATGTTTTTCACTATTGAATCATATTGCAAATGCAGGTGCATTGTTGTGCAACTGGTAACCCAAAAATAAAAATATGGTGATTTCATTATGTCCATTTGTTTATGTTTTCTTACTTTTGCAAAGTCACTGTGCATTTGCAATATGGTTCAATGGGCAGGTACCATCACGAATTTGTCATGCTATAAAAATGCTGCAGGAATGTGAAATTGATTGCCCCGATGAACACAGGATGGCCGAGCAGTGATAGTTGTTCCTTTCCATCACTCGTTGTGTTGATTTCATCATGTCCATTTGGTGATGTCTTTTCACATACAATCATATTGCAAGTGCACGTGCATTTGCAATATGGTTCAATGGGCATTTACCATATGAAATTTGACATGCTCAAAAATCCTGCAGAAATGCAAAATTGACTGGCCAGATGAACTCGGGATGGCCTGGCAGTGATAGTTGCTCCTTTCCATCGCTCGTTGTGTTGACTTCATCCTGTCCATTTTGTGATGTCTTTTCACATACAATCATATTGCAAGTGCACGTGCATTTGCAATATGGTTCAATGGGCATTTACCATATGACAGGATGGCCGAGCAGTGATAGTTGTTCCTTTCCATCACTCGTTGTGTTGATTTCATCATGTCCATTTGGTGGTGTTTTTCACTATAGAATCATATTGCAAATGCACGTGCGTTGTTGTGCAACTGGTAACCCAAAAATAAAAATATGGTTGTAAATGCATTTACCGGGACTCCTATTGTCCATGCCCGCTATGGGAGTACCCTACTACGACCCTCTATCCATGGGGGCCGCCCTGAGTGCTTTATGGACTGTTTAAAATAGGCACCTGGTAACCCAAAAATAAAAATATGGTTGTAAAATGCAAGCGAGCTACGGTCAAGCGGGATATCTCGTTGAACTCGGCACGGCCTAGGGATTATGGTAATGCCATTGCCTGCTCTCTGTGTCTTTAAGCACCGCACTTTGTCACTCCATCCTTGCTGTGTGTGTGTGTGAGAGCTTTTCTTTGACATCTGTTGGGAGAAATGACTGACTTACAGTTTATGGGGATTGCCTAATCACACATATGAAGTTTTGAAAAGATCTGACCTTTTTAACCCTTGGAAACTGCCACTATGACATCATTTAAGGCACTTCCGGTTGGCACAGGAAGCTATAAATAAACCCATATCCTGATTGGGGTATGCCTTTACAGAATCCTGAGTTTTAAGTCTTTACGTTAAGAACTGAGTTATTTACAGAGGGTTTAGTGAGTGTGTGTTATTTCAGAAAATCATAGAAAATCACAGAAATCTCGCAGAGCTCCGCAGCACACTTTAAAAAGATTCGTAAGAACACCCTGCAACTAGATCTGTAACCGTTGAAAAAAAAACACCTATCCGTGAACATCACCAATCTGTCATTGTACGATTTCTCTTAAAATGACGATAGATAAATGGCTGGTTCTTTTTTTTTATTGACACCGGAGGCTCCTTGACTTTGACATGAAGTGGAAAAATAATTTATTTTCATTTTGGACCTTTAATCCCAGATAAATGGCCATAACTCAAAAACCGTTGAGGCCTGGACGCCATCTTGTTCGGGGCCAACTGCCCATTATGCCAAACCTACGCTCACCGAGTTTCGGCTTGAAATATTTTCCGTTTTCGAGATAAGGCCCCGTCGTGAATCGTGATGTTTTGTCCGATAGCAATATGATTGCTTATGCCCCCTGTGGGATATTCTGGGACAGTGGAAAAATGACCAAAATCTTATTATTTTTGTGAAACGGAAACCGAATGTCCGACAAAGTTCATTTGATGACTTCCTGGTAGGTCCGGCCCTGCCGCTCGGCCCGACGCCGTCCATGAATTTTAAAAACGTTTTCGGACGTCTAGTAAGGGACCGTACATTTGCAATGTGGACTTTCTCACTAACCATACGGCAAATGC